>NC_009294.2:148465-152280 GCF_000002845.2 Leishmania braziliensis MHOM/BR/75/M2904 | reverse complement strand
TTCATCACGCGCACTCGCTTCACGCACTCAAAGGACGCGCGGTTCGAGGCGCGAGCAGTATCGGCCATCGATATCGCAGCCGCCTGCTGGAAGCGGTGGTCCTTCAGCAGGTCTGGGTACTCGCCCTCGATACCGTGCTTCGCCGCAAAGCTCTTCGCACGCGCCTCGTCCGTCAGCGCCAGTGCCGTGATGTACGGCTTGTCGGGGTGCACCAGCACACACACGCCGTTCGGCTGCAGCAGCTCGTTGCCAGAGTAGACCGCCTCCAGCGCCTCCAGTGCGATGTACTCGCCGAGGCAGTTCTTCGCCAGCGCCTTGATGCGGCCCACTATGCGCAGCTTGCCATCGACGGTGAAGCTGCCAACGTCGCCGGTGTGGAACCAGCCATCCGCGTCCAGCACCTCACGCGTGAGCTCGGGTTGTTTATAGTAACCCTTGAACAGGAACGGGCCGCGCAGGCAGATCTCGCCGCGCGGCTCTGGCGTGTCTGTGTGCTTGTACTCCTCGATGTCGAGCAGCTTAATCTCCTGGCCGGGCTCCATCAAGCCCGTCACGTTCGTTTCCAAGTCACCGGCGATCTGAATCGCACCGACGCACACAGACTCTGTCAGGCCGTAGCCAATCACCACGCGACCAAAGACCACGTTTATGAACTCCTGCGTCGCGGTCGACAGCGGACCACCGCCACTAAGCATGATCCGCAGGCGGCTGCCGAGCAAGGCGCGCGGCAGCTTGAACACCTTCTCGTTCCAGTACGGCGTGTCCTTGCCCGCCTTCAGTGCCGCCAGCCGGCTTTGGTAGGCGTGGTCGAACACCTCTCGCTTGAGCGTGCCCACCGGCGGCAGCTTCGCCTCCACGGCCTTCTTGATGGTGTCGAAGATACGCGGCACACCAGCGAGCAGGGACGGGTTGAAGGTGAGCAGGTCGCCGTGCGGCCGTGCGGTGGTGTCTGTCAGCGTGCGCGGGGTGCCGTAGCAGATGAGCGAGCCACGGAAGATGAACATGTTTGTGATGGTGAACTCCATGATGTGTGCCATGGGCAGGTAGGAGAGGTATACCTCATCCGGCTGCAACTCGCCGACGAGGTCCAGCATGCGCGGCTCGAGAGTGTGCAGGCCAGCGGTCAGCGTGCGGTGCGTGTGCATGACCCCCTTCGGGTCACCAGTCGTGCCGCTTGTGTACATGATCAGCGCCAGGTCGTCGTCATTTAGAGGACCCGAGCCCTTCGCCGCGCCGCTCTCGAGGTGTGCCGCGCCGAGCGCCTCCACCTGTTCGAAGCTCACCAACTGCACCCCGTGGGTGTCGAGCGAGCCGGGCAGGGAGCCGACGTGGATGATCGGTACCTGCGGCATGACGCCGTTCTTCATCAGCTTCAGCACATTTGCCACATTCACCGACCCGCACAGGATCGCCTGGCTCTCCGTCTCGTGCAGTGCGTGGGCCAAGGCCGCCTCTCCGAGGTTTGCGTAGACGGTGGCGGCGACGGCGCTGCGGGACCAGATGCCGTAGGCACCAATGAGCCACTCAACACACGTATCGAGGTAGATGGAGACGTTGGCGTTGGTGGTGACGCCGAGGGCGGCAAGACCGGCGCCGAAGTTTTGTATGCGCTGTTCCACCTGTGCGTAGGTCATGTACACGGGCTCCTCGAAGTGCGTAATACTCATCATCCGCTCCTTCCCTGCCGGCCCTTTATTGCTACCGCTTGGCGACGGCACCGGCTCCTGTGTAACGCACTTTACCAGGCGGTAGGCAAGCGCGCGCTGGTCTGGACGCTCGGCGCAGCAGCGCATCATGGAGGAGTAGAACGTGGGCCGCGTGGCTGCCGCCTTAAGGATAGACTGGTGCTCCTCGGCGGACACGCCGCCTATGCGGTAGATGGCCGAGGCACGCTCGCTTTCCGTGTTGGGGACGCGTTGCACAAAACTGCCGCCGCACTTGGCGCGCCGGCGCTCGAACTCCTCGGCGCGCGGGTCGGACGTCATTTGCGCCGCGTTGCGCTGCGCCATCAAAGACACAAGGCAGGCGCCCATCGTTGCGAGTGTGTGCGTGTGTGCGGGGGGAGGGGGGAGGGGCGAGCGTTGTCTTGGGGCACAGACAGATGCAGATGCAGTTCGTTCCTGACAGGGAGAAGGGGGGAAGAGCAGTTCAGCGATCCACCGGGATGTCCCTGCGTGGCGTATTCAGTGCTCGTGTGACTCGCAGCGGTGTCGTGCGAGGCATGCGTGTGTGGAAGGGGGAGAGAGTGATGAAGGATGAGGAGGCAGTTCGTGCCGATCTGCACGTAGGCGCGCATGACACCTTCCACGAAGACCGAGAGGGAGACACACACACTGACAGAGCATCTGGCGTCACTCTGTGGCCAGACAGGGTTCACGCCTCCACCGCTGTTTCCCAATCGAATGAAGCAAATCAAAGGAGGAGGAGGTGCAGCAGCAGCAGCAAACAACTGGTGTCTGCTGCTGCTGCTGCTGCTGCTGGCGCTACGGGCAGAGCGCTCTGTAAGAGAGAGAGAGAGAGACACACACACACCGCAAACATGCGCGCCGCTTCACTGTGGCCGTGCCAGCCTGGCCTCTCTGCTGTGAAGAAGAACGGAAGAGAGGCAACTCCCTCCGTGTCAGGGCGGAACTTTGCTGGCTCAGCCTTCTCGCGGTTTCTCTCTTTTATTGTTTCCTTCATTTATCCCCTCCTTTTCTCTCGCCCTACGAAGAAAAAATGCGCTACACTTCAATAAGCGAGCGAGCGAGGGGGAGAGCGGAGCGGCTGAGAAGGGGGGGGAGGGGGGGATGCGCACAGTCATCTGGAGAGGTGTCGAACACTCTTCCTGTAGCATTGCTTATATCGCTCACTCCTACACACACACACACACACACACACGCCAGCGAGCAGGCGCACTGCCCTAAACAGTGCGGAAAGAGCGCACACCAGCGATAAGGGAAAGAGGGGAGAACTGAACGAGCGTGACAAGAAGACGAGGCGCGAGGGACGCGAGCGCGCAAGAGAGAGAGAGAGAGAGAGATGCACTACGGCCCCGACAGCGGCCCTGAGGAGTGATGAAAGTAATGCTGCGAAGAGAGGAAGAGGGCAGAGTATACACAGAAAAACATAACGGACGCTTTTCCCAGCACCGCCGTCGTCATACTCGCCCTTCCTTTCACTACCGGGGCCCCCCTCCCCCCCCCCCCCCCGCCTGCGACCCAACAGCAGCGCGCGGTTCTGGCCAAAGCCGATCCAGCAGCCGCGTATGAGGCAAGACGTTCGTGACCGTCAGCGCGAGGATGTGCGCCAGTGGAAGGGAGGCGCAATAGTGCTCGTTCCGGCTCAATCGCACCGCAAAGCCCGTTTAGGCGGCCACCCATGCCATTGATGTCCACAGTCAACGTGCCGTACGTGTGCAGGATGAGGGTGAGTGCCTCGTTGTTCGCTGGCAGGTTGAGGGGGTAAGCTCGAAAGCCTCCCCCCCGTCCTTCACAACGTCCTGCCACGCCCATCGCATGGATGCCCTCCTGGCAGCGCGTCGAGGTAGGTCAAGATGCAGTACGGCATCGAACCGCGCTCTATCATCGCAATCAGGGACAGCACACGCTCGCCTACTGTCATGATGACGGCGCAGCTCCTCTGCACGAAGGCCTCGCCGAGGTTCGCGTTCACCGTGGCAAGCACCATGCACTGCGACCACACACCGTATGCCGACGCAAGCCACTCCCAGCGCGTCTCGAGGGGCATGCCGATCTTGCACACCTGCGGGATGCCGAGCGCGCGCAGGTCACGGCCAAAGTTCAGCACGGCCATCCACACCTCATCATGCGTCA
>NC_009294.2:144530-148365 GCF_000002845.2 Leishmania braziliensis MHOM/BR/75/M2904 | reverse complement strand
TGACGCCTCAAGATGGGCAGTGGCGGAGAGGAATGGAGGACTGTGAACAGTCACTGACGGTGTTGTATGCGCACTACAACGAGGTCCGTGCCGCGTTTGAGGCGAATGCCGTGCGTGCTGAGGAGGCCGCGGCGGAAGCGAGGGAGGAAATAAAGAACATGGAAGAGACAGACTGGCGCGAAATTCGTAGTTATGTGAAGCCGCCCGACATTGTGAAACTTGTGACGGAGGCCATGATGCTCACGCTCGGTGAGCGTTTTCTGGAGTGGAACTAGCGCTCTCTATAGTGATCCGGCCAGCGCAGCGTTTCTAAAGCGGCTGGAGGTGTTCTATTCACAGAGCATCGCACCGGCGACACGCCGCCGTGTGCACGAGGAGTACTTGTCAAACCCTCGCTTCGCCCACAGGGACTCGATGGAGGGCAGTCGTGCGCTGGGCATTGTGCAGCGGTGGGTCGTGGCGCACCTGGCTACCAGCGAGGCAAAAGTGAATATCATCGACTACGATCGAATGTGGACCCGTGAGAAGAAGGGCATTGAGAAGATGGAGTCCACACTACGTCAGCGTCGGGGCGAGGTGGAGGGGTACTCGCGGAAGGGTCTGGAATAGCGCTCTTCCGGCGTTGTCCCTTGCGGTCTCGGCCTCCACCGTAGGCTGCTGGCCATACCCAAGATAGCGCAGCAGCGTGGCCTGCTTCGCGTGCCCGGAGATCATCATCAGGTCCTTCAGCGGGACACCCGCTTCCGCCATGCAACGTAGCGCGCCTTTCGGATCGAGGGCAGCTGTGCACCTCGCATCTCTGTTCGCACCTCCTGGGCGATCAGTGCCCGCAGCTCCTCCACGTGTGGTGCAAAGAGCTCCTCGGATGGTTTCTTCTGGACCAGCATCTCCTGCAGTGTCGCTGCGAGGTCCCTCGTCAGCATCGATGGGACCGGGTTAGGGCCGCGTGTTTTGGCACCCTTTCCTTTGCGGATGGTCAGGGTGGATTTCAAGCGTGTGCCTCCCCCCAAACACCGTTGGGCGTCCGCCCAGACCCAGTGCGATTCCACTGCACCCCCCCGCGCAGGCGAGATCACCACGGATTGCGCTCGACCTGAAGAAACAAACAACACCAAAAGAGAGTGGCCGGGCGCAGGTGCTCCACTTACTAAACCGTCGAACGCGATCCGTAGTGGGCTGGGGCACACGTGATCATTATGGCCGCACGTCTCGTCGGCGCAGTGCCAGCCTCAGACCTCTCCACCGAAGCCAAGCGTGTCCGTCGAGTCGTATACCAGATGGAGGAGGAGAGGCGCTGCGGGCTGATTGGCTTCCACCAGAAAGAGGGAGGAGGGGCGCCGAACCCTGGAAGATGCCGCGTGCTGAGGTATGCCCGGCAAGCATCCTTAGTGGGGGGGGGGGTGGCGCAGAGGGACTTTACCAAACATAAAGCAAACAGGGGAGATAACGATAGACTTAGAGACATGGCCACGACCATAAACTGCGGCGAAGCGATTCCAAAGTCGTGGGAGGGGCACAGGAGTGGTCGTGCGAGGGAGAGAGAGCGAGCGAGCGAGCGAGAGCGGGAGCAGGTGACCAGCATGGTAATACACGCTGCGAACGCCCCCCTCTCGGCACATCTCCTCCTCCCACTCCCACCTTCCCACCCCCTCCCTCACTCCCACCTCGCTTACTCCGCAAACAAACTTCTTATTTGTTTCTCGTACTGTCTTGCAACAACAGCACGCCTAAGTTTCAGCGCCGCTGTTAACTGGCCGTTCTCCGGCGACCACTCGTCCTCGATAAGGCAAATGTGGCGGACCACCTCAAAATCGCGGCGCCGCGCCGCGCGGGCCATCTCCGCCATCGACGTGGCAGCCTTCTCCAGTAGCTCCCTGCTCCCTAGCAAGGCTGGGTACTCGCCGCGGATTCCATTCTGCTCTGCGAAGTGCGTCACCCGGCCGGCGTCTGTCAGCACGAGGGCGCAGATGTAGTTCTTGCTTGGGTCTACCAAGACGCAGAGGCAGTTGTTCAGGACCAAGGGGTGGTTGCTGTAGAGCGCCTCCAGCGCCTCCAGTGCAATGTACTCGCCGAGGCAATTCTTCGCCAGCGCCTTGATGCGGCCCACTATGGAGACGCGTCCTTCGCTGTCGACGCTGCCAACGTCGCCGGTGTGGAACCAGCCATCCGCGTCCAGCACCTCACGCGTGAGCTCGGGTTGTTTATAGTAACCCTTGAACAGGAACGGGCCGCGCAGGCAGATCTCGCCGCGCGGGTGCGGTGCGTCTGTGTGCTTGTACTCCTCGATGTCCACTAGCTTCAGCTCTTCAGAAGCAAGAACCTGGCCTACAGCAGACGGCGTCAGGTCGCTGAACCGCTGAATCGCACCGACGCACACCGTCTCCGTGAGTCCCCACCCGTTGGCTATGATCCCGAAGACGACGTTCACGAACTCCTGCGTCGAGGGCGACAGCGGACCACCGCCGCTGAGAAAGGCACGCACACGACCACCCAGAGCAGCGCGCGGCAGCTTGAACACCTTCTCGTTCCAGTACGGCGTGTCCTTGCCCGCCTTCAGTGCCGCCAGCCGGCTTTGGTAGGCGTGGTCGAACACCTCTCGCTTGAGCGTGCCCACCGGCGGCAGCTTCGCCTCCACGGCCCTCTTGATGGTGTCGAAGATACGCGGCACGCCGATGAACAGGGTCGGGCGGAACTGCGTAAGGTCGCCGTGCGGCCGTGCGGTGGCGTCTGTCAGCGTACGCGGGGTGCCGAACCCGACGTGGGCGCGCCGGGCAAGAAGAATGTTCACCACACCGAACTCCATGATGTGTGCCATGGGCAGGTAGGAGAGGTATACCTCATCCGGGCTAGGCTCAATGACGCTGTAGAGCCAGTTGTCCATGGCGAGGATGCCGGCAGTGATGCTGCCGTGCGTGTGCATGACCCCCTTCGGGTCACCAGTCGTGCCGCTTGTGTACATGATCAGCGCCACCGCGTCGTTGTTCTCTGGCAGCGCGACGCTGTGGTGCGCACCCGCGCCGTGACCCAGCGCCACCACGTCCTTCCACGACACCACGCGGCACCCGTGCAGCTCCGCGCACCCTGCTGCCGGCAGGCTGTCAAGATAGATGAGCGTGCACGCAGGGAAGGTACCACTGCCGACGCCGCGCAGCAGGTTCGGCACGCTCTTGCCGCTGCACACAACTGCCTTGCACTCCGTCTCGCGCAGCGCGTAGAAAAGAGAGTCCTCGCCTAGGTTGGCGTAGACGGTGGCGACGACCATGTCCTGCATCCAGATACCATAAATGGACGCCAGCCACTCCCAGCGCGTCTCCTCGTAGATGGAGACGTTGACACGCCTCGTGAGCCCCAGCTCGGCGAGGCCACGGCTGAAGCCAGTCACGGCATGCCACAACTCGCGGTACTTGAGGTTGCACTGCTCGGCGAAGTACGTGATGTCCATCGGCCGCGATGATCCCGCCACCTGTTCCTTCACAGTCTTCTCAATCCTGCGGTACATGAGAGCGACATCATCGAGGTTATCTTGGCATAGCTGTGCAAACCTCGCTGTCTGGTTCGGGCCGTTGTAAAACAACTTTGCACACTCCTGCTGATCTGCCGGCGTGGGCTGCTTGCCGTTCAGGTAGGTGGCAGAGCTGGTAGGCGTCTCCGTACCGGCGACCGCTACGCTCAGGGGGCCGTACTTCTTCAAGTTCTCCGCATGCTGCCACGGCACCGCGCTGCCGCGAGCCTTGTAGTCCATCAACGACGTCACACAGCCGCCCATCGCTCTGGCCTAATGGCGTATGCGTGTGTGCGCGCCTACAGTAGTGGTGTAGGGGAGAGTGAGACGCCC
>NC_009294.2:129223-144430 GCF_000002845.2 Leishmania braziliensis MHOM/BR/75/M2904 | reverse complement strand
CAGGACGGAGGGGGAAGGAATAACAACTACACAATGGGCTACGAAGTAAGTGAGTGAGCGGGGATAAGGGGGGATGCAGTGACAACAGGGGTGAAATTTGTTAGTAGTATTCAATGAACGCGCGCGTGCGAGAGAGAGAGCGAGAGAGAGAGAGAGAGGTGAAAAGGGGGAGGGGGGAGACACACGCACACGCACACACGCACACAGAGAGGCACAATGCAGAGCGGCTTTCTTTGTAGCCGTGGTGCGAAGTATGAGTAGTGCGGAGGGGGCTGGGAGAAGGTGTGTGTGTGTGTGTGTGTGCTAGACCGTAGTGGGTGGGTGAAGCAGAGCTGAGGCGGGCAGCGGTAGTGGTGATGGTGGGCAGAGGACGTGGGGGTTGGGGAAGGGGGGAGTGCGTGCTGGTAGTGCGAGATGGAGGAGGAGGGGGGAGAAGAGAACAGTATTGGGTGACCCGCTAGCGTACGTAGGCTTGCGTGTGCGTGTGTGTCAGGGTAGCTGCCGAAGCGATAGAAAAAGGATAAGAGAACGCGCGCGAGGACAGGCCCAGGCACACAATCGCTCGAGTTGCTCCGCCATCTCTCTCTCTCTCTCCCTCCAGCACGATACTGAACGTGGGTGCCTTTGATCTTCCTGTTTGCTTCCTTCTCAGCTCCCATTATCGCGCTTGCTGTGGTGGTGGCCAGCTTTGATGCGTCGAGGAGAGATGAGAATTCCTGCCTCTCCTTTCACACCCACCCTCCCCTTCGTACTCTCGAGGCTTCGAACACGTCCGCTTTCCTCCTGGCTTGCTACTCCACCTTGATGCCCTCACCAGGGTGACAAGACCTCCCAGCTGCTCGTGCGGCCACACCCACACACACAGAGTAAGATGTACGTCAGTCTGCCTGGCGGAGTGTGATGGGAACAGAGAGCTGAGTGCGTGAGATAGAAGAAGTGACACACGAGGAGAGAGAGGACAAGAATAAGTTTCGCTTGCTGCGCTATGCTCGTGGCTGTACGAAAGGATGCACGGAGGACGCTGAGAGGCGCGATGAGAGAGCTCGCACATGCGTCCGTGCCCTTGCACGCACAGCCGACTATGAAGGGGCGGAGAGACATGCAGAGGGAGAGAGACAGAGAAGGATGCGGGGGGGGGGCGAGCGCACCCCGGCAAGCCCAACAGCAAGAGCATTCAAGCACTCGTCTTCACAGGCGGCGTGTCCAACAATGCCGGCAGACACATCACACACGTGTATTGACGAACACACTCACTATGTTACGCGGCAGGGAGACGTGGCGGTGGTGGGAGGCAGGGGGGAGGCCGTTGAACAACGACGCCTGCTCTACCTCCCGCTACTCCTTGAAGAGCTCGGCAATCACCTTGGCGTAGTGCCCCTCGACCTTGGCGCGGCGCAGCTTCAGCGTCAGCGTCAGGAGGCCATTCTCTGTTGCCTACTCCTCCAGCATGACATGCACGTGCTTCACCACCTCGAGGCTTTGCCGGCTGGCTGCCTTGACTGCCAGCGAGAGCGACACCGCCGCCGCCGAGTTGAAAGTGTGGCTACTAAGCAGCGCCTTGACACCACTGTTGCTGTTCGCCCTCGCCGCCGTCCTTTGCAGCGATCCCCTTCTCGGCAGCAAAAAAAACAATGCGCGCTTCGGGTCGGTGAGCGCCAAGGCGAAGATGTACGGCTTGTCGGGGTGCACCAGCACACACACGCCGTTCGGCTGCAGCAGCTCGTTGCCAGAGTAGACCGCCTCCAGCGCCTCCAGTGCGATGTACTCGCCGAGGCAATTCTTCGCCAGCGCCTTGATGCGGCCCACTATGGAGACGCGTCCTTCGCTGTCGACGCTGCCAACGTCGCCGGTGTGGAACCAGCCATCCGCGTCCAGCACCTCACGCGTGAGCTCGGGTTGTTTATAGTAACCCTTGAACAGGAACGGGCCGCGCAGGCAGATCTCGCCGCGCGGGTGCGGTGCGTCTGTGTGCTTGTACTCCTCGATGTCCTCGGGCCGGTCTTTGCACGTCTTGAGGAGCTGACCGACGCAGTTCGGATCCCTGTCGCCGAGTCGCTGTGTTGTGCTACTGCAGACCGTCTCCGTGAAGCCGTAGCCCTGGATGATGAGCGGGCCGCCGCAGACGACGTTCACGAACTCCTGTGTGGAGGCCAACAACGAGCCACTGCCGCTGAGCAAGGCGGTGTGGCGAGACTCGTGGGCCCTGTCGAAGATGTCTCGCTTGAACGGGCCAGGGGGTGACAGAGGCTCCTCCACGGCCTTCCGAACCGTGTCGAAGATGCGCGGCACGGAGAGGATGACTTTATGCTTGAACTCCGCCAAGTCCCGGTGCGGCACTGTGTGGGTATTTGCCAACGCGCGCGGCTAGCCGAAGCCGACCATGGTGCCGCGGTCAAGGAAGATGTTCACGATGGCAAACTCAAGGATATGCGCCAGCGGCAGATACGCGCAGTAGACGCCTCCGTCTTCGCCGGGCTTGTACAGATCGAGGATGCGGTGGCTGAGAGCTTCGCAGCCGGCTGCAATGCTGCCGTGCGTGAGCATGACACCCTTCGGGTCGCCAGTCGTGCTGCTTGTGTACATGATCAAGCAGACGTCGTCGCTGCTGGGAGTGGTGTGTACCGGCACTGTTGTTGCTGCGGCACGGCCCAGCGCCACCACGTCCGTCCATGCCACAACGCGGATGCTGTGGGTGCCCGTGTCAGGCGACACTTCATCAAGCACAGCAGCAAGCGGAGCCAGCCCTTCCGGCCCGAGGAGCTCCATCAGCACCCCGACCTGTGCGCCGTTGCAGATCATGGCGCCGCTGCACGTCTTGTGCAAGGCGTAGCGCAGGGAACCCTTGCCGCGGTTCGCCTAGGCGGTGGAGGCGATCGTCTTCTTCGTCCCGATGCCGCCGATGAACACGACGGCGTTCGCGGTCAGCCGCAGTTTTACCAGCCCACGCCCGAGCGAGCGCATCATCTCCCGCATCTCAGCGTACGAGATGATTTTGTGCAGGGCGCCGTGGCAGTCGCTGGACACTGCCGTCTGCCTGCTCAGCGGGCCTGTGACGCTGCGCTTCGCGACACGCTTCGACGACTCGGTAGCGCATCGCCGGCTTGTCGCCCGACAGCACCACCTGGCCGCCCCAATCGTTTTATCAACCCAAGTCCGCCGTCGTAGTCCATACGGGAGCCGCGCCTGCTCCTCTTCACTGGTGTTGGCGAAGCGAGATATACGGCGCTGTACCCGGGCTTCTCTGTCCCGGGCTGCGCCTCAGTCTCCGTACCGCAGAGAAGATAGCCACTCACCATGTCGTGGCTGCGCGCCGACTGGCTGCTGAGTCACACGGGCAGCGATGAAGCCCACCCGCCCCTTTAAGCTGTGTCCCTTTCCTGATGCAGAGAGAGAGTGTTTGTGGGGTGGGGTGGGGGTGGGGGAGAAGAGCGGAAGGGCGGGGTTCAGTCGAGGGCTTGTTGGTGGTCAATGGGGACTCCAGAGAGGCGTGAAAGAGGGAGGGAGAGAAGAGAGGACAAAGTAGACGCGACGCGGGCGGAAGCGCAGCAGCAACTGATCGGAGGTGGCCCTCTCGTCGACCTGGCTGTCTCCCCTTTCTGCTGCTGATGTTTGAGGGAAGGTGGGTGGTGGCGCACCTGCCTCAGCACATGGCATCACCAGGGGCCCAGTACCCCTCCCCCTTCCCTCCCTCCCCGTGACAGGGCTGAAGGGGGAGGGAGGCGTGCAAAGCGGAGTCGAGTTTGACCACGCGTGGTGTACGGTGGTGAACGGGAGACTTTAGAAGGTAATGAAGAAGATTGACATGAGAGGGGAGATACGTGGGTGAGTGAGGAGCACGAGGGATGGAAAGGGGCGTTGATCGACGCCAATACTACACGTAAAGTACGAGCAAGAGAGAGAGAGAGAGAGAGAGAAAGAGAGAGAAAGAGAGAGAGGCACACCCACCCGCACCGCCGCTTCTTCACCCGACTAATCCGTGAATAACTCCTTGATGATGTCAGCGTAGTGCGCGTCAATGGTGCTTCGGCGCACCTTCATGGAGGCTGTCACAAGGTTGTTCTCTGGTGTCCACTCATCGCACAGCACCCGTACCCGCTTCAGCAGCTCGAAAGGCTTTTTGCCGGCTCTCTTGCCGATTTCGGCGAGTGACGCGATCACCGCGTCCAAAAACTTGGAGTCCTTTAAGACATCCGGCCAGCTCGCGTTCTCGACCTTGTGGGTGCGGGCGAACTCCATCGCCTTGGGCTCGTCTGTCAGTACGAGCGCAGTGATAAAGGGTTGGCGCGGGTCCACAAGCACACAGATGCCGTTGGGCATCACGACCGGGCACTCGCAGTAGAGCGCCTCCAGGTTCTCCAGCGCAATGTACTCGCCCATCGCGTTCTTGGCGAGCGCCTTCACGCGGCCAATAATGCGCAGCTGGCCAGTCTCCGCATCCATCTCGGCCACGTCACCGGTGCGCAGCCACCCACCAGGCAGTACAGTTTCTTCTGTCAACCTTGGCTGATTGTAGTAACCCTTAAAGACGAAGCGGCCACGCAGCAGCACCTCGCCGCGCGGGTGCGGCTTATCCGTGTGCTTGTAGTGCTCCGTGTCGAGCAGGCGCGCCTCGACACCGCGCAGGAGCTGCCCTGCCTCACATGTGAGCTCACCGGAGCGCTGCACGGAGGCGTTGCACACGGACTCTGTCATGCCGTAGCCCTGCGCCACGGGGCGGCCCAGCACGACGGTCAACCATTCCTGTGTCTTGTCGGACAGTGGGGCACCGCCGCTGCAGATCCCGCGCAGCTTCGACCCGAGAATCCCGCGCGGCAGCTTGAACACCTCGTTCCAGTACGGCGTGTCCTTGCCCGCCTTCAGTGCCGCCAGCCGGCTTTGGTAGGCGTGGTCGAACACCTTTCGCTTGAGCGTGCCCACCGGCGGCAGCTTCGCCTCCACGGCCTTCTTGATGGTCTCGAAGATACGCGGCACGCCGATGAAGAAGAATGGGTTGAAGGCCTTCAGATCACCGCACGGTCGCGCAAAGGTGTCTGTCAGCGTACGCGGGGTGCCGAAGCAGATGAGCACGCCGCGCAGCAGCATTATGTTCTCGCACGTGAGCTCGAAGATATGCGCAGCCGGAAGGTAGGCAATGTACGACTCGTTTTCCTCCTTACCGATCAAGTCCGTCAGCCGGTCCTCCAGACCGAGGGCGCCTTGCGTCAGCGCACCAATCGTGTGGACGACGCCTTTTGGGTCGCCAGTCGTGCCACTGGTGTACATGATCAGTACCTCCGCGTTGTTGTCGTTCTGCAGCTTGCACGGCACTGTCGACTGGGTGCCCTTTGCCAGAACATCGGTCCACGCAATTACTGTGTGCGACTTTGTGTCCACATCCAACGGCAGCGTGTCCAGGTAGATGATCGTCGCGTTCTGCACGCCAGACTGGTCCATCAGCGAGATGAGCTTGCCGACGTTCTTGCCGTTGCACACCAGCGCCTCGCACGCTGCTTCCTTGAGCGCGTAGAGCAGCGCGTCGTCGCCGAGGTTCGCGTAGACGGTTACCCCTATCATCCTCTGTGACCACACGCCGAGCATTGTCACCATCCACTCCCACCGCGTATCCTCGTAGAGCGCCACATGGCTGTCCTTCTTGAGGCCCAGCTCTACCAGCCCGCGACCGAACGCGACGAGCCGGTTCCACACCTCCGCGTACGTGATGTACGTCGGCGCGTTCAGGAACGTGTACTCCCACTCCTGCGCACGGCCCTTCGCATCCTGCGTGGTCTCCTTCACCACCTTCTCCACTGTGCGGTACGCCATGGCATGCTGCTCACTGCGCTCCTTGCAGATTGTCGCGAGGCGCTCCAGCAGATTTGGTCCATCGTACCAGTTCGAGTACTCCGCGTGTTGCTCATCCGTCAGCCGTGCACACCGGTACACGCCAGAGCGATCCTCTTCGTCCTCCGTGACCCGCTGGTTGACGACACCGTAGACGCGCCGCGCCGCGAAGTCGGGGGCCTCGGCGAGACTGAGGCTGTTGCGCATCTCCATCACAGAGACAACGCAGGCGCCCATGTTGCTGGCTCGTGCTTTCTCTCTGTCAAGCACCTCTACGTTTTGGAGGGAAGGAGGGGGAGCGAATGGGTATGGCGCTGCAGCGCGGGAGGAGGTGAGGAGGATGAGACACGCACTGAGAGAGAGAGAGAGAGCACAAAGAGAGCAGGCGAGCGAGCGAGCGGTCCAAGACGCAAGCGTCGGTGAGCTGTGTGTATATATGTGTGAAGTAGATTGGCAGTGAGAATGAGCCAGAGAGAGAGAGAGAGAGGGGGGAAAGCAAAGGGAATGGGGGGGGGGCGATACGGATGTCTGGTGTATGACGAGCCTCTGCCCTTGCTAGCGCAAGAGGAGAGAGGGAGGGAGGGAGAGGGAGAGGGAGGGGGGGGGCTGAGAAGGTGATGGCTGAGTTGAGGGGTTCCCGTCCATCCTTCTCCCTTGTAAGGGGGCGATATACCACCAACACCCGCTTGGACGTCGCGCGGCAGAGAGGGAGGGGGGAGCGCGGGCTTTCGGTCTTTTTCAGCTCGCACGGAGCTGCTGATTTTCTTTTGGATGGCTGCTACGGGCGCGCAGGGCTGCAGCACTCTCCCGCCGTTCCGTGTGCTCATCACGTCTCTCCACCCGGTGGCTGACACGACGTGGGAAGGGAAGGGAAGGGGAGGAGGGCGAGAGGAGGCGACGTAAGGAAACAGACAAGGTCGCCACACCAGCTGATCTCCTCCCCCATCATAGCAGACCCGAGGGAAAGTGAAAAGGCCACCGAACTTCGCGACTGGCGTGCGCGAATAACTGCGGCCGATAGAAGAAAGGTCCTGAAAGGCGAGAAGCGACAGCAGCAGACGCGTGCGTGGCGCCTCTCCCCCCTCCTCTCCCTCCCCCGGACGAGGTCAGCGCGTTTGCTCACTCGGTGGTGGTGAGGGAGAGGAGGGGGGGGGAGCAGGAGGCGACGCGAAGCGCGATGCGTCATCACTTGCCCTTCGCAGGTGCGCCCCAAAACCACGTATGGAATAGACGAGGAAAAGGGCGCAAGAGAGAGAGAGAGGGAGAGCACAGAAGGGCCACAGGAGGCCTACGAGAGGACCGATGCAGGTTCGTGCCCCCTCTTCTCCTCCTCCTCACTCCCGTACTTCATCACAGCCCGCCACTTCCGGCAGTGTGCGCTGTCTGTGGGCCTAGCTCCGAGCTCGGGTATAATCTGCGGGGACTGGGGCGATCGGTGCTGGCTTGGTGGCCGGTGGTATCCAAGATGACGAGGGGGGAAGGGCAGTGCGTACTGGAGGTCTCTACGATGTATGGCCTGCGTGCTCTCCTTTTTTTGAGTTTATCCCCCCTCCCTCCCGTTGGCTTCTCACTCTTCGATGTTGGGGAGGGAGCGAGATGGAAAACCGAGAGAGGGGGAGGGAGGGAGGGTAATGGAGGAGGAGGGCAAGTGTGTGTGTGTGCGTGTGTGTGATGGGCTCATTGGTGTAGGCCGCCACGCACCGGTCCCCAACAACGAAAGGGAGGGGGAGGGGAGGCACACAGGCCGCTGGGGTTATTGGGATGAGGGAAAAAGAGGGGGAAAAGGGGGATCGAATCGACGCACATCGAGGAGCTCCACGGATAAAAGGGGAGGAGAAACAGACCAATCGGCGACGGGGGGGGCGTGTGTGCGGGGGGGGGGGGGAAGGGGGGAAGGCTGACGACGAAAATGGCTCATTCCCCCTCTCCCCCCCCTACACACACACGCATGTAAGCCAGCACGTGCGCTCTCACCTTCAAGTGAGCATGTGCACGCGGACTCCCTCGATTTTCCCTGCGCCTGCGCGGTGACCCCGACAGCGGTCTGGTGTCCGGTGTGTGAGAGAGAGAGAGAGGCCGCGAATAAGGGGGAAAAGGCGACCGCAGTAGCACCAGCGAGGTCGCCACTCTACGCACCTTCCTTCCTCCTTACCCACACGGACATCATACACGCCAGCACATCGGGGGTATAGCAGGCATGCATGTACGGTGGTGCAACTGCCTTAACGAACGACTTCGATGGCGTACCCGTCCACTAGTGGTGGTGGTGGTCGTCGTCATTGTGCTGCTGCTGCTACACATCACGCGCCCCCCCTCGTCCTCCCTCCTTGTCTCCTGGTCGTTTTTTTTTTTTGTTGTTGCTCTTTCAGTGTTTGCTCTTTGATGGTAAAAAGCTTAGCAAAATACGAAAGCCCAGCCAGACAGGGACATCGACGCTCATGAGCGCAAGCACACGCAGAGAGAGAGAGCAAAAAAAAAAATCGAAGCCTAATGGATTCAACAACAACAAGAAGACAATAACGAGAAGCGGAGCCGCCCCCCCCCCCCCCCGTGACACATCAAAGCCAAATCCCCCCCACCATCTTGAGCCCCGCCTCTTCAGTTCACCAATCCAATCCAACTCATCAGAGAAAAGGTCACCTCGATGAGCAATACAAACTCGCATGCGTACGTAAGACGGAAGCTACAAAGAGAGAGAGAGAGAGAGAGAGAGAGAGAGAAAACGAGCATCGAAAGGCAAGAGGAGGAGATGAAGAGAACAAACCGCTGGAAGCTGCACACACACACACACACCGCGATCATTTTTGGCCATCCATAACCCCCCCTCCCCCCCTCCCCCACCCACCCACACACACACATCGCAGCAACAGCGACAGAGGCACAAACCGGTTGTCATTGCCAACGGCAGCCGCAGCCGCAGGACAGACAGAAGGGGGAGGGGGAGAAGGAAGGCAAAATAAGGCGTGTGTGTGTGTGGGTGGGATGGGGGGCTACATTTGAATACACCCCACACACCCCCGCCACACGCCACACCCCCACACCCCCGCCACACCCCCCACGCGTACAGTAAATAGTTAGCGAGAGACGGAAAGGGAGCGAGAGCTAAGTGAGACGGCGACATCGCAGGCGCTCCCGCTGCTTTTTTAAAGCAGCAGCAGAAAAACTGGTCTCCAGATCGATCGCCAGCTTGGTGGTTAGGGCAGGGATGCATCAGAGGACAGTCACCACTCCCACAGCGGGGCGGAGGGGAAGGGAGGGGGACGAGCGTCCATAATAAGTCCTCCCCCCCCCCCCCCGAAAGAGAGAGAGAGAGAGGGGCAGTACAACACAGCAAAACAGCCGGAGGGCAGCTAGAACGACGCTGAACTCTACAGGGAAAAGGGTGAAGAGGAGGGGTGGGGGGAGGGAGAGTAAGAGAGGAGCGACAAAGACACGAAAAGGCAGAAGAAGAGAGACGGGCGATTGGGTGGGGGTGGCGCGTCCCGGCGAGGAGCCGCGCGGGCGGTGATGGCAAACGCATGAGAAGATGCACGCGAACAAGGTCGAAGCAGCGAAAAATCCGATTTGCCGCCCCCCTCCCCCCCAAAAAAAAATACACAAGCAAACCAAAGTGAAGATAAAAGTAAAGTGGTGTTGATACTGACGACGACGGAGGGAAAAAATGAGGGAGTGAGGGAGGAGGAAGGCGCGCGTGTGTGTGGGGGGGGGGGGAAGGGGTGGCAGCTGTAGGGGAGGAAGAGTAACCGTTAGGGAAGACAGGAGAGAAAGCGAGAGGCCGCAACAGGTGAGCAGTAAGAGAGGGTGACAAGCGGCTCGAGGCACCTTTTCGCTCTCTCTTCTTGCGTGCAGAGATGACGCCGTCGAAGCGAGCGCAACCGCTTTGCGTCGCTGGGTGTTGTCGGCTCAGCAGATGACGCAGGGGGCGAAGACGAGAGACGCTGAACAGCGAAAAAACAAAACAAACAAACAAAAAAAAAGATTCACGCGGCAAACGATCAAGCGAAGCAAATATGGAAAAGGAAAACTACGGAGGCACGCAGACACATCAGCACAGATTCCCCCGTCCCCCTGCCCGCGCCACACCTTTCCCTCCCGCCAACGCACACCGTAGCAGCGTCCACGTGCACATGAGAGTATCAACACACAGTCGCTGAAAAACTGAGACGCGCGCTCGCGTGAGGGTGTAGAGAGAGGGGATGGGGCGACGGAGGGGGGAACAGGAAAGGAGAGTAGGGGGGGGGGAGGGAGCAGAAAATGGTCTCACTTGGTCGCCACAACAGCATTATAAACCACAGAGGTCACCTCAACAACAACACCGGTTGACGCAGCCGCAACAGCAGCAACAGGCCAAAAGAACGAAAGAGAGAGAGAGAAAGAGCGACACGGGAAGGGTGTAAGAACAACACAGCAAAAAAAGAGAACAGAAGGCATAGGCGGAAGATTGTCCTCAGCATCACCTTTCACCTCTGTCGTGGTCGTGGTCGTCACGGTCGACGGCATCGACAGCAATATGGATGGAAGAACGCTAAGCGCAACGAAGCGGGGCACCCACAGAGACCCGGATACGCACAAGCACCACTGCCGCCCTCTTTCTCCTCCGCGAGAGCCGTGCCCTGCTCACTCCCTCTCTCGCTCTCCTACTCACCCCATATATTCCCTCCTCCTCGGAGAGAAGGGGGGGGGGAGGGGGAGACATTTACCGCGCTTCCCTTTTACGTGTGCCTGCTAGTTCTCTTTTTGCTTGCTGGACAGCTGGTGATGCTGGCGTCTACACTACTGCGGACGGCAGCCACCACCACTACGTTTCTCTTCATGCACGTCCGCCTTGGACGGGTTCTGTACAGAAGGCGGCGCTGCGGATGCGGTGGGGGCAACTAAAACTTCCGTGGGCGGCTCAGCGGCCACCGCAGAGTGAGCCGCAGGGGCGGGCTCCAGCTCAGCGGCCGCCTGGGTGAGTAAGCTCTCCGTCGGCTTCTCTGACTCCGGCTCTTGGCTAGGCGCGGCTTCCGCTGCCCCGTCCGGCGACGAGTCCAACATCGACGCCCCAGTCGGTGCGGATATGCCCTTCCTGTTCCGTCTCTTCTTCTTTGCCGCATGCGCCGCGTCGCTACCCTTACCAGCCGTCGGGCTCGGCGCCGTGCTCTCCGCCGCTACCTGGCTGCCGGTGTCGGTATCCTCTGCTACCTTATCCTTGCCGCCTGTCGGTTTCACTTCCGCCGCTGCCGGAGTTGCACTGTCCGTGCTCGTAGGGGCCTCAGCAGCCTTCTTCCTGGCCGCGGCCTTCTTCCTAGTCTTAGCGGGCGACGCTGTATCGGCCTTGGCCTCCGCAGCCGCCGCCCCCCCCGCCGCGCCAGTAGCCGGCGTTGTGGAAGCGGAGGCTGTTCTCTTCGGCGCCACCACCGCAGCAGTAGCCGCTGGTGCGGGAGAGGCGCTATTGCTGGCGGTGTCCGCAAGCGCCGTCATCGCCGTCTTGCCACATGGCGCGCACACTGCCGACCCCTTGTGGCGGCCCTTTGACTCCCGCCGCACTTCCTTGAACTCGCCACAGAGGGCGCAGAAACCATACCCGGACTCTGCCCAGCACGAGTAACAGTAGTGCCGGTGGTCGCGGCGATCCATACGAAGGTCTTCGCCTTGTTTGGGCTTGTGGCACTGCGCACAGTTGCGGCCGCCACCACTGAACACGCCACTTGTCGCGCGCGACACCGCACTCTTACCCCCCGGCACAGCGACCGTGCCGTTGCTGCCGGCCGCGCTCGCCTTGCTGCCATCCACAACGTGGAAGGACGGGACAATACTCGCCAACTGTTTCAACTGCGTCTCTGTGCTCATCTGTGCCAGCGGTCGCGGGGTAGTGACAGCGGGCGGCGACTCCACCCTTGCCGAGACGGCTGCCACGCGCGACAGCATAGCAGAGGCGGATGGGTAGGTGAAGCGAGTCGGTGTCGTCGGCCCGATCGGAATGGCAGCGGCAGCGGCAGCGGCGGCGGCGGCGTGGAAGGCGGGCGGGGCACCGATGTTGTTCATCGGCGGCGGCAGCATGCCGTGTGCAGGTGGCGGCATCGCCAGGCCCTGCATTATGCTCATCGGCCCAGCAGCAGCCTTGGCGTTCGCTGCAGCGGCCGCCGCAGCCACATTGTACGACGGCGGCGGCACACTCGGCACGCTGGAGGTGCTAGCGATGCCACCAGCACTGCCAGCGGCGGCGCCCCCGTTCCCCTCCGACTGAATATCTGATGGCACGATCTGCTCCTTCATCAGCCACGACACGACCTTTGCGCGCGGGATCAGGCAGGAGCCAAGCAGCTCCACGAGGTCCAGCTTGTAGATCGGCCGCAGCACGTCATACCGAATGCAGCGGAACGCCCAGCGTCGCTGCGGGGTGTCCATAAGACTGCACGTCACGATGCAGCCCGCCACCACGTCGGGGTGGCGCACGTCAACCGTGGCGTCCTCGTACTGCACATACATCTTCTCTGTCTTGTCGTAAACCTCAAGGGTGAAGGTGCGAATGGCAGAGTCGCCGACGCCGTCAGCGTTGCCGCGGCGCGTTGTCAACGACACCGACTGCAGCGAGGCGATGTCGCTCGTGCTGCGGCGAATGTCGCTTATCGCGGCGGTCGTGTTGGTCGCCATGTCGTCGGCGTCTGTTTCTGGCGGCTGGTGCGTAGCGAGGAGCTGCCCGATGCGGAAGTCGACGGCCATGCAGGACGGCGGCTGCCATACAAAGACGTGGTCGCTGCGGTGGATCGGGTTGACCGGCTGGAAGACGAGACCGTCGCTCGGGTACTCGTTGGAGTCGAGCATGTTGACCGCCTCCGACATCGCCTGCGTCGGCTGGTGCACCACCACGCACTCGACGCCGTCCTGCGCGAAGAAGGCCTTCGTCTCGTTGGTCATGTGTGCGGCGAGGAAGGCCTGCCTCTCCGAGAAGGTCATGCGAATCATTTTGTTGGAGCTCGGCAGTGACGCCTCACTCCAGTAGTATGCGTCGTACACCAGGAAGAGCTCCTTCTGCCGGTCGCGGGTGAGCCGCGTGAGGTCGCCCTCGAGCACAAATGTGTCAACGTTGTCACTGTCGAGGTGGCGTCCACGCCACGCCTGGGCCGGCATCTGCAGGACAGCGCGCATGTGCGGCGGTACAAGGTAGAGCTTCTTCTCCCGGTAGAGGAGGAGGTAGCGGTGGCCGTTCACCTTCCTGCGGACGCCGTAGCGGCTCTTGATGGCGTTGAGGCGGCCCTTGTCTTTCATTTCTTTCTCGGAGAAGGGCACGAGGTCGGTGCTCGTCGGAAACTGCGAGCCGCGGTTGTTCACGCAGCGGAACAAGTGCGTGAGCACCTCGCTGTACTCTCTGTAGTCGTCCACCATAATGTTGGCGCGGGAGTCGTCGTACTGGTGGTTGCCAATGCTCCGCGTCGGTGGCTGCGCGCAGCAGCCGAGCACCATCGTACGCAGCAGCTGGATCACCTCGTCCTTGCTCTTAGTGGCGTCGACGTAGCGGTACATGCCCGCGCTCTTGGCGAGGCTCACGATGCGGGCGTGAATGACGCGGTGGAACTTGAGCTTCTCCCGGAGGTAGTCGTCGCCACCCATGCGTTTTACAAGCACGTCGTCGTCAGCGCACTCCAAGCCAACGATGCCGACGAAGGGAATATCCTTTGACAGCAGCAGCGCGTTCAGGTAGTAGATGTCCTCGATGCCCTTGCAGTTCTTATCGATGACGAGGCCCTTGATGTTGCGGGCCTGGTGCTGTCTCTCCAGCAGCTCGTCCAGGCGACTGCTGAGCGCGTCAAAGACGTCCCTTGTTGTTTCCCATACGGACCGCTTGCCCTGCTGCTCGGTGAGGAAGTCCGCGCCGCTGAAGAATGCCCAGCCCATGCCGTCGGTCTTGAGGCTATTCACGAGCTCACGGCCGAGCGTCGTCTTGCCAACAGCCGGGATGCCGGAGAGCAGCACACACGAGAACTTCGGCGGCTTATTCGAGTTCAGCGCAGCCAACGTGGCGTTGCCGACGCTCACGCGCGCGTTAGCCGAGACGGACGGCGGTAGCGGCATCGGCAGCGGCGGCATCATAGAGCCTACGTTGTGGTTCATCATCATCATCGGTGGCGGCGGTTGGGGCGGCATCGACATGGATGGGGGCCTGTTTGCCGCAGTCAGCATACCGGTGTTGATGTGATTCTGAGTGTTGTTGATGCTGTGAGCGCCGCCGGCGATGACACTGCCCGAGTGTGGATGGAAGGGCAGGTGGTGCGGGGGAGGGGCCATCAAGCCTGCCGCGGGCGGTGTAATTATTGTACCTGATGCTGGACCGGTGGCGGGTACGGGCACGCGCGGCATCATCATAGCCGGCGATGGAGGTGTCATGTTCGGCAAGGGCGGCATCGTCCCGTGTGGTGCCCGTGGCGGTGGGTAGAAGGGCATCATCATGCCTGGGTGCTGTTGATGCTGCTGCGATGGGAGCGAATGCGGGCCGCTGCTGCGCTGACCCGGCGACATTGGGGAAGAGACAGCACCCATGGACATGGGCATCGGCATCATGCTGTTCATGGGCATCATCATGCCTGGTGCCTGCTGGAGCTGCTGCGTGTGCTGCGGCGACTGCATCCACACAGGCATCATGCCAGGCTGGTGCTGCTGCGGCGGCGGTGGCGTTGTCATACCGGCGGGGTTGTGGTGGTGCGGCATCCCAGGCGGCTGAAACATCATCCCGCTCGGCGGTGGTGGCGGCATGAGGCCGGGTGGCATCATGTATCTAGCCGACGCTGTTCCTGGCATCGGCGGCGGCATGCCAGGAACCATGCCCGGAATCTCCAGGAACCTCGGCGGGGGCGGCGGCGGCGGCGGCGGCGGCATCATCATGCTCTCCTTTTTACCTGACTGTGCCGGCGGGAACTGCGGGACTGGAGGCACCAAATTCTGCGCGCCACCCGCCGGCGGCTCCTTGCCGCCTGCTCCGGCCGGTTGCGTCTTGCTGCCCGCGTGGTCCGTCTCCGGCGGCTGCTTGGCGGATGGATGAGCAGCGGCTGCAGCACAGCCGGAAGCAGCAGCAGGAGTCGATGGTGGTAGTGGTGCCTCGGCAGCAGATGGGGTGAAAGATTTAGCGTTCGCGTTCAGCCGCGTCTCGGTCAGTGCTGGCGGTATCGGCGGGGAGGCCTGCTGCTGCCGTTGTTGCCGCCGCGGGGGCTTCCCCGCATCAGTGGCGAGGTCTGACATACAGGACTGAGCTACACGCTCGTAGACACTTCGTTCGAACACTGATGCGCAGGGGGTGAGAGAGAGAGAGAGAGAGAGCGAGGAGGTGGACACACGCGTGGGTTGATGTGTTTTCTGCTGCTGCTGCTGCTCGTACCGCTGCCGCACTCGAGCTTGCCTATCGTGGGTCGG
>NC_009294.2:117553-129123 GCF_000002845.2 Leishmania braziliensis MHOM/BR/75/M2904 | reverse complement strand
CACTCTTGCGCTTGCTCACGTCTGTGAACCATTTGCCACGAGTGCGGAGCTCTGCAGCAGCACAACGCCGGCCTTCTTCAGCTCCTCTGTTCGCGCCGGCCACGCCGCGTCGTCCACGGCGGCCGTCAAGTTCTCCAGTAACACGACCTTGAAGCCGCTCTTGCACGCGTCCATTGCTGTGAAGAAGACGCAGAAGTCGTAAGCCACCCCGCAGACAAACACACGGCGAGCGCCAATCGAGTGTAGCAGCCCGGCGAGGCCCGTCGGCGACCCATTGTCGTCTAGGAAGGCGGAGTAGCTGTCTACCTCTTGCGAGACGCCTTTGCGTATAATCGTGTTGACGCGCTCCGTGCGGAGCCCTGGATGGAGCTGTGCCCCCGCCGAGCCCTGAACACAGTGCTGCGGCCACGGGCCGCCCTGGGCGATGAAGGAGCAGTGGTTTGCCGGGTGCCAGTCCTGCGTGGCCACCTGGTAGCGGAACGGAAGGCTGGCAGAAACAGCGTTGATGCCAGCCAGCAGGGACTCCCCCCTCTTGACAAGGAGAGGGGCGCCGGGCACCAGAAAGTCAACCTGCATATCGGCAATGATGAGCACATCGGTGGAGTTGCTGACAGAGACGCACGGCATCGACACCGACGGCGGCGGTGGCGTGGCCGTGGCCGCAACGGTAGCCGTGCACGCCATGCGGTGCCCTCAGGGAAAGATAGAGCAAGAGGGGAGTGCGAGAGAGCGGGGGGAGGGGGAGACTGGCGTTGAGGCGGAGAGCACGAATGCGTGGCTGGCGTTGTGGAGCAGCTGCTGACGGCGGTGGTGGAAGAGTCGAGGTATGTGAGAAGAGAAGCGCACAGACACGCAAGCCCGTGAAATGTGGAGAGAAGCGGCAGAAAGGAGAAAAGGGGGGAGTGATCGGGGGCGGCGCGTATGAGCACCGTCGTCAATACAGGGCGAGCTCGGCGCACGGTAGCAGGCCGCTGTCATAAGCGATGGAGTGCAGCTAACGTGCAGCGTATTTTCTAGTTTGTTCGTGCGTGCGTGACCCACGGGGGTGAGAGAGGGGGGGGGGGATGGATGGATGGATGGATGGATGGGTGGGCTGAGGTGGACGGACGGAGAAGCGAGGGGCGCATCCCAGGCGCTCTCATCTGTCCCATTGCCCTTTCCCCCCCCGTCCCCCTCCTCTTCCTCCTGCCTCCCGAAGCGAGTCTCCTTCGAGAGGGCGCGTAAGAGATTGGGGATGGTGCAAAAATGTGTGACATCGCTTCGTTGCTGATTTTCGTTTCCCCATGCCTAAGCACCGCTCGGATGACAAGAGGGGATGAGGAGGGGGGAGAGACACTCTTCAGTTTGCGATATCAGAGGGTCCAGCACTCCCCACAGATCGAGTGAGGGGACGCCAAGCAGCCCCCTCCCCCCAACTATCCTTTGCCAATGCCGAGTTACTTCTGGTGGCGACAGGGTCAAGCACGCACGTCGTGGGGGAGCGTGAGCGCTTCATCGACACGGATGCCGGCGGTCAGGGCCTGGGCCGGTGCGCTATGTTGAAGCGACTTGGCGGTGACCAAGTTTGCACCGGTCCACAGCAGATTGTGCCCCTTCAGTGGTCACAGCTGCAGAACGACCCGTGGCCGGTGCGATGCGCAGTGTCCGGCCTCTGGCCCCCACCAGCCCCTCCAACAGCAGAGGCTGCAGACACAACATCGCCGCTCGGGGCTCTGTGTGTGCCGAGTGCTTCGCTGTGAGGTACCCATGGTTTGTCAGCGGGTCCGCAGCCCGCCCTTGCGGCTGGACTCCGCCGAACCAGCTTGGCGGGCGCACGTCTGTACTAGCGCGTCACGTCCACAAAGAGGCGCTGCGGTGGACGTCGACACTTCATCCGCTTCAGCAGCAGCAGCGCGTCCTCTTGCGGCAACTGCGCCCCTGTCACATACGGCCCGCGGAGCTTCGCATCCTTTTCATGGCGGGTCGTGAGATGCGCACACTGAAGTCGCCGGCGAGTTCTCCGAACCCTCGGATATTGCCCGATCCTTCTTGCGGAGTGCCACGCCAGCTTCAGGACGAGTGCGGCGCGCGGCTGGGTTCCCGAGAGCTCCTTGTGAAGTGTCTTCGTCTCCTCGCGGCGCTCGCTGCTCAGAGCTCCGGCGACATCGATCAATCGCATTGGTCTGGCTGGCTCCCGTGCAGGGGAAGGTGGAGTGGGCCCACCCCCTTTTACCAACACAGGGGCTCTTGAGGCGGTTGACCACATCCACTCTCGCACCCCTGCCGCTCGCACGCCCAGGTGGAAATGACCGCCTTCGCCAGGTCGAAGCTCAGCAGGGTGCTTGGCATCAGCCACAGCTCTCAACCATCGCATGTGGCCCGCTCGAACCGCTCGTGAGACCGCTGCTCACGCCACAGCGCTGACATGTGCGGGTCTGTCCGAGTCGATGCACCGCCCTGGCAGACAGGCGCGCCCCCCTCCCACCCGCTCGCGTCATTGTTGGGGAGGGAATCGCCTCGCTGTAGAGCGCCGCGTGTTGCTCACGAAGAACCGTGCCCAGCGGCTGTGTCGGTGGTTGCGTCGGCTGCGTCTTTCCCAGTCCCCCTCCCGTCGACGGCCAGGGAAGGGGTCTACCGGCCGCTTGCCTTCGTCCATTTCCGCCGCTTTCTGGGCCTCCATTCGAGCTGCCGCGGTGCGCAGGTGCATCGTCCTGCCTCCCCTTCCTGGTCGTCTGCTGAGTTGTGGTGCGGAAGAGCCCCGCCGTGTAGTGGTGCTTGAGGTCGTCCTCCTCGGCAGCCGCGCCGCCGGTCATGTTTGATGCCGCTTCTCCTCGAAGCGTCAAACCATCGCCTGGTCAATTTCGCTTATCGTGAGAAGCGGATCGTCCACTTGTGCGATGCCTGCATCGTTCCTGCAAACTCCCTTGGAGGAGGAAGAGGAGGAGGATGGGGTGGATGGAGAGACGACTTCAGCCCCATCAAACGTTGTAGGCGTCATAGCGCTGTGCTCAAACACCCCGCACAGCGCCTTTTTTTGGCCCGACATCGTCGACACTTCCCTTTTCGGCGGAAAAAGGGGAATTTTTGCCTGTGCCCTCCCCCCCTCTTCTTTGGCTGATCTCCATTCGAATTTCTCCTGCAACCCTCGCAACGCCCTTGACGCGCACACGCCTGCCCCGCAGGCTCTAAACACACACACACACACACACACACACACACACGCAGGTGTGCGCGGTAAGATGCCTGCAGGCAGTGCACGTGTACGGGGTTAATGGGCGCCCTCGTGAGGGGTGGGGGCCCCAGAGACAGATGCAGCCAATTTGTCACCGAGTAGAAACGACGCACGTGAGTGGGAGATCGGCTGAAACGATGTCAAAGCACCGATGACCCTTCCCCACAACCTACGTGAGCAGCACTAGCAAGTGTAGCAAACTGAACGGCATCAGTCACCAGCGACGACGCTGATGGAGCGCGTCCATCGCAGCGGCAACGGCAACATCAGAGAGAAAGAGAGAGAGAGAAGTGCCATGCACGGAGGCACCTGAACAAACGGCCCCCCAACAGCATGGCTGCGGTGGGTCAACCCTCATCTACCCTACGCAGCTTCATCGAGGCATATGCGGGACATGAGAGGTAATCATCCCCGAGAGCCGATCTAGGGGAGAAAGAAAGAGAGAGAGAGAGAGAGAGGCGGAGGAAGGGAGAGGGTAACAGTAGGGGAAGTCGGCACATGCGCAACGCAGACGCGCCATTTGCCACTGACGTCATAAGCGTCACCATCAGCTGCTGATCGCGCGGAGTCACTTAACGAGATTCACCTCGCTCGCTCGCTCAGCTACCCAACGACGAAGCGCTGTGTTTTTCCTTTTCTTTTCAGGCAGCGCCACCTTTCCTCCTCCTTCTCTTCGTACTGCATACCGCCGCTCCTGCAGCCCATCCCCCATGAGACGCATTTACATCTCCGCGAGCTCGGCGTCATCAAGCGGTGTGTGTGCGAGCGTGGCGATCAGCATAGACAACGTTGTCCCACCCTGCCGCCAGCCCCACTTCCACTACGCCGCTGCTGAGATTCTTGACGTTACCGCTGTCCACCTGGCTCACTGTCGCAGCAGCACCAACAGCGCCGCGGTTGAAACGGGGGCCGATGCGCGCGACGATGTATTGCGTCAGCGCCACTGCCTCCACCCACATCAGCACCCACATCCACTGCGCCTCGAAGACGAAGGCGTCCTCCATATACTTGCCGTCGATGAGGCTGAGGAAGACCCACCCGAGGACGCCTGTGCAGGCCTTCATCGTGAACAAGAGCGTGAGTGTCGAGCTAGAGGCCGGGTACTCGGCGCGCCACAGGCTGCCCGTGGTGAGGACGCAGCCATATGTGAGGTGCAGCACGATGCCGCTGAGCATGATCGTCACTGGGATGGCGTAGTCGCGCGAAGTGGAGAGGGTGCGTTCGCTGAGGCTGAGGAGGACCACCACCGCCGCCTCCGCGCCGCCAACGGCCCAGACCGGGAGCGAGAAGGTGCTGCCAAGGAAGGTGGCTATCATGAAGAGCTTAAACACAACGCCGAACGGGATGCTGTCGTCGAACAGCTCCAGCGTAGGCACCCACAGCAGCGACGCCGTAAAGAAGGTGGCGCCAAAGACGATGTCTACTACGTGGCGAGCAAAGTGGCGCGGCAGGCACAGCGCCCGGATCGAGGTGCCGTAGGAATGCGCGTAGTGCCACAGAACGCCATGGGAAAACGCCTTTTGCGAGTGGCCTGCGCTGCTGCTGCTGCCCGGCATGGCGCTGAACTGCAGCAGCGCAGCCGCGGTGCCGTCGGACATCACGGCGCTCGCTGGCACATTTTTCACGCTTGCGCTCTTCGCATGTACCCCGTTGCCGCTGCCGCTCACGTGGAAGGAAATGAGCTCCGTCCACTGGGGCCATCCGGTAGCCGACGCTCCAGGTAGCACAGTGAGGCGGCAGGCGACGACGAACACGCCGAGGTAGCACAGCAACGCCGCCCAACATGGCGCCAACGACACCGTCGGTGTCACCACCATAACATACTGCGACGCGACTGTGGACAGCAGAAGCATAGCAGGACGTACTTGATGGAATAGCGCGAGTGTGCCGCTGTCGCTGAGCTCCTCACCACCGTTACTGTCTGCCGTATCCTTGTCATCCCTGTCGGCGGCTGGGCTGCGGTGAACATGCGGCTCGTGGTAGAGCGCGCACTCGACCCACGTCAATAGCCCAGAAGTGGCTGCTGCGCTGGCTATACGACCAACAAGGGCGAAGAGGACAGTACTCTGCCCGCTGCCCCACGCACCAACCATGCCCACGACGGCCAGTGCCATGCAGGAGCGCCGACACCCCCATATCTCCATCAGCGGACTCAGGGCTAAGCCGCCAAGCCAGTAGGTGGCGGTGCCGGCATAGAAGAGCGCCGAGTTGGCGGAGAGAGAGAGGGCGTACTGATGCTGCAGCGGAAAGGCGCAGCTGCCCAGGAGGCCGTCGGCCAGTGAGACGAGCGCGGCGATCGTGAGCAGCTTGATAGGGGTGCGGCTGCGAGTCCGCATGAGCATCAGTATGGGCCATGTACTGAGCACCATTGCCGGGACGAGAAATGGCAGCAGCGTGTCTTCCCAGGCATCATAGATGGACGGCGACGGCTTGTACGGCTTGGTGGTACTCGTCACCGTCGGCTCCATGGCGCGGGCGAGTGTATCTGCCTGCATTGGTGTGGGTGTGGGTGTGTATGGGAGGGGGAGGGGGGAGGGAGGGAGGGGGGCTGACGGTGGCGATAGAGCCTCAATGTGCAGGGAAGCTCTGCGATGCTTCCAGAGAGAGAGAGAGAGAGAGGGAGAGCAGAGATGGATGAACGGAGGATCAGCGGAGTGAGCTGGGGAAAGCATAATGGAGCCAGAGGGAGGAGACGGAGGGCGAGAGGTGTCCACACAACGCACACACGCACCATGACAAAGAACACCAACAGCAGCGCGCTGTTAGCGTGGGCACGTATGTGCGCAAATGCCTCCTTTCCTTCGCCAGCGTGAGAGAGGGGGACGGGGGAGGGGGGGGGGGGGAGACACCGGCACTGGAGGCCCAGGCAGTCGGAATAGTGGGAGAGAAGGGGCCATCAGGTGACGGGGGCCCTTTTCTCAGAGGAAATGGAGACGGGAGGTAACGCTGACGGGCAGAATAAGCGAGAGATCGCCTCCGCTGGACAGAGAGGCGATGAAAGTTCGACCGTGACCCCCCCATCTCGTCGTCCCGTTGTGTCCCGCGAGAAATGCCTGCCAAAAAACAAGTGGGGGGAGGGAGGGGGGGGGCGGCAAAGGAGACGAAGCTGTCTGCTTGCCTCCGTAGGACCCTGCGGACTCACTCTTTCTGGCTAGGGGGGAAGGCGAGGCGAGAGGGAGGGTAGCGAGGAGGTGAGAGGCAGAGAGTTGCTGAAAGTGCAGCCAATGACTCCCATACAGACGCACAGAGAGAAGAGGCACACGGTGGTGGTGATGAGGAGAGGCAAAACACGCACACGCACAGAGCCACCACTCCCCACTAAAAGTGCACCCTCACCTCGAGGCAGAGACAGTTGAGTAGACCGGCGGGTTAAACAAGTTCAGAGGACCACGAGGCCCCCCGTGTCGGGGGTGCTGGTGTCGGGGCCGGTGGGAAGGTGAGGCGTTGAGGCCGTGGGGTAAAATGATCAAGCGAGGGAAAAGGGGAGCCGAGAAGCGGCGGCAGCAGCAGCAGCAGTGCAGAGCAACAGCGGAAAAGCCAAAGGGGCGCGCAGTGACAGGAAAGGCACACACATCCCCCACACGCACGCCAAGTAGAACACCGTTGGTGAGGCAGGAAGCGCAACGGATGCCGTAGGAAATTGGCAGGGAGTGTGAGTGGAGGGGAGAGAGGGCGGTGCATGGGGCGCCGGCCGCGCTCGGATACACACCGTGGCTAAATCACAGTGACGACAGCGCCTCGTCCACGAGGCGCTGCAGGTTCGCCTCCTCGGCCGCTTTTTGCTGTGAGGTCTTCTCCCCCTTGCGCTGCAGCTCTTGTGTGCGCTGACGGACTTGCTCCACCTGCTCCGAAAGGCCAGAATTAAGGTGCGAGCAGAGAAGCACCTGCTGCTGTACTTCATTGCGCGCGGCCTTGAGCTTGCGAGTCATGCCGGCGTACTCGCGCTGGGCATCGTGGAGGAGGCTAATGGTCGTCTGGACGTACTCGGAAAGCACCCGACGCCGCTGCCGCCGCTCGTCCATGGCAATGTGGCGCAGAGTGGTATGCGACAACGTGCTTTCTGTGCGACAACCACCAGCCGAGGCGCCCGCTGCCACCACCTGCCTCTCGCTTCGGCGGCGGCGTCGCTCCGCCAGCTTTGCCTCGTACCACCGCTGCTGCTCCTCGGCCAGCTGATGAAGGAATTGTGTGTAGTACTGCGCTACCGCCTCCTCCTTGCTCTCATTCAGCGCCTCGTGGAGGTCATGGTCCATCAACGAGTCGCTCCAAGACATGTACAGCACGTGATTCCTACCAGACGGCGGCACTGCCCCAGTTATTGCGGTCTTTGCCGTCGAGGTGTTCTCTGAGGACGTCCCAGCCTCGCTCGCGCCGGCATCAGCGCTGTGGAGCCGCGTAGCGGCACCTCTGCTGTACACATTCTCCGCCATCGGCATGTCTTCGACGTCATCCTCTTCGAGGAGCAGCGCCACCTCCTGGTGGAGAAACATGCGGGAGCTCGAGTTACGGATGCGGTTGGTGGTGCTCTGCCACGAGCAGGAGTGCCCTGAGCTGCGGTAGTGCTCTTGCTGATGATCGCGTCGCGCCCGGCCGCAGGCGACGTGGCCGCAGATCAAGCACACCCACAGGTCCTCGTAGGTGCCGCACACCTTGCAGCGTGCATCGTTGAGCAGGTCGTACACGGAGAAGCGACAGAGCGGGCACTCGGCCGATCCGGAGGGAAGCTGCGCGTAGCAACTTAAATGAAAGGCGTGCTGGCAGAGCGTCGTGACGCAGGTGCTGAGGTAGAGGGGGTCCAGGCAGATGGGGCAAAAATCGCTGCTCAGCAGCGGGCCCAGCCCACCACCGCCACCGCCGCCGCCGCCGGCGAGGGGCAAATGAGGTGGCGTGTGGGCTGCACAGTTCAACGCTGCTTGCCCCACCGCTGCTGCTGGGGACAACGGCGCGTGGTTGCATGTGGACGGTGCCACGGCGGCGGTGAACGCGGAGGTGTGCCGCGGCGGTGGCGGGGCTGCGCCCTTGCGCACCGCAGGTGTTAAAGCAGGCGATCGCCGCGCTTGAGAGGGCGTTGCAGGACCAGAGGACGCGGTATGCGGGCTACGGTGCAGGTGGTGGGGATGGTGGTACTGATTGTGCCGCTGTAGAGACCCGCAAGTGTCGTGGTGCTCGTCGTCATCGCCATCCGAGGCGTCGTCTCCGTGGCCCTCACCACCAGCGCTATCGCCGTTGCCACGGATGGGGTAAACAGTAGCGATCGCTTCCCATAGAGAAGCTTTGTGGGTGCCGGTGCACCAGCGTGCGCCTGCGTGAGCTTGATGGTGGTCGCCGTCGAGTTCGTGGTCGCTGATCCTGGGATCACCAGCGCCGACTTCCTCGGCCTCCGGCTCTCCTCGTGGCTCTGCAAAGGCACAGTGCGTAACGATGACTGGCTGTGCGTCACTCACGTACTCCACCGGCGCCGTCAAGCCTAGTGCAGCGCCCTCCTCCAGCGCAGTTTTTATCAGTGTCGCCTGCGCCGCACGGTGGCACTTTAAGAGGATGCAGTAGGCGTGAATCTCGCTTACAACATACCCCACACGCACCAGTTCGATCCAGCTCATCTGCTCGGCTTCGACGGTGGAGCACATCAGCCTTGTCCTCGCTGAGAGAGCGGATGAAGTGGAAGCGAGCGACGACGACGATGTCGAGGCCACGGAGGACGAACGCACGTTGCGATCTGGCGAGCGACGTGCGGAGTGGCAAAGCGCTACAGGGTCTGCTGTGTCGCTCTGCGGTACAGCTAAAGCGCTCTTGATCAGCAACTGAGGTGTCGTGGCAGTCGCCGACGCAGCTATCGAGCCAGCCATCGCCGGTGACAACGGCGGCGAAAGGGCGACCGTGAGCGACGACGTTGTCTCCAGCGGCGCCTGCGCCATCGCGGACGCCTCGATCGACACGAGGCGACTCAACGTGCGAGATAGGCTGGCAGTGATTGGGATCGTGTGCCACAACAGCCACGGGGATGCCACTGCCCCGGGAGTGGCCGACGGAGGTAGCAGGCGAAGTGTAACGGTGTTGATTGCGTCGCGATCGAGCGCCATTGCCGCGAGGAGCTCCATTTTTTTACGTTGCTTCCTTTCCCTCGTTGCTCCAGCGAGAGCAGTAGCAGCAGTTGATGGGCGAGTAAAGGTTTCGGAGGGTAACACGTTGGCACCGGCCACACACACACACACGCACACTCATGTGCGTGCAGAGAGAGAGAGAGAGATGCGACGTAGGAGGGCGGGAGTTGTTTCGGTACCCGTATGACAGCCAAGGTCGCTTTTATGGAAAACAGATCGGAGAGCAAAACATGAGAGATGCAGAAGCGGGGGGCGGGTAGGAGTACGACATTTTGGGGGAGCAAGAGGAGGGCTGTGTGCGTGTGGGTGTTCCTCAGTTGTTGCACGTAGGAGGGAGACACGCACACACACACGCACACCCACGTACGCGAGATGTCATTCTCGCCGCGTAGCTCATCCCACCCTTTCCCCCTCTTACCGTAAGAGGGAGAGCTAGAGAGCAGCAGGGTCGCCGGCGGCTGCATCCGTGTCAGCAGTCATGACGGCGACCCCCTCCCCTCCCCACCCGCCGTCACCCATCCCAGACGTGCGTCTCAGCGGGCGTGGCGCCCCCCCCTTTGTGGGGGGGGGGGGGCGTTTGTTGTTGTTGGCGGAGGCGGACCGATTTCAGCGAAAATGCACCGGAAAACACCAAAACAGCGGAAAAGGAGCCAAAATGAAAAATGCATGAGAGACCGAGAGGCCACGCAGGACCACCGCGTGAGGGCGGGAGGTGGCGGCGCACAGTCACTCGCGCGTGCACGCTGCTGGGCGCGCACAGGCGCCGGTGCCTGCATGCCCGCCACTTCGCTTCCCCTCCCCATTGCTTACTGGGTCGAGACCTGCTGCAGCTTTGGGTTCCACATGAAGCCGAAGGACGCGCGGCGGTGCGTCAGCTGCTTGTACACGTACGCCACAGCGCGCAGGCGGGACTCGATGCGCTTGCGGTCACGGGCGTCCAGGAACACCTTCATCAGCTTGCTCCCATCCGTGCGGTAGCGCCAGCGGCGGCCCACCACGTCGCTCGGGTAGATCAGGTCGTTCAGGATGTTCTCGAACACCGCACTGCTCGTCTTCGAGCGCTGCACCTTCTGCAGCTTGTACACGTCATTCGGGCGCTTCGTGATCTTGCGCTGCGCAACCAGCATCACCAGGTAGCCGGGGTGGCGCTTCTCCAGCTCGGAGGTCAGCGCGCGCTGAACCTTGCGCACCAGCATCAGGAAGCGCAGGGGGTAGAAGACCACCATCGCCGTCTTCTTCGAGCGCGGCACCTTGACCTCGCGCGCGCTGTTGATGTGAAAGCGCGGCAGCTCCTGACGAAGCGTCTTGTGCGACGTCTCGAGCTCGAACAGCGTCTTTGCGACGCTCTCCTCGAGGCTGCTGGGCTTGCTGCGCTTCAGCTTGCGGAGCTTGCGGAGGTAAGGCTGCATGATGTCTCTCACTCAGGCTACTACACGTTTGTTGGTGATTCGGGGGGGGGGGGGAGAATACGACGTACCCAGCGTGAAAAGCACCGTCAGTGGGGGACGATGGTGATGAGACGGGAGGAAGGAAAAAGGGGGGAGGGGGAGGGGGGTGCGTAGGTGAGGCCACCCGCGATGCCGCGTGGGTCGTCAGCGGCCAGTCCATGGCGATAGAGAGAGAGGGAGAGAGAGAGGGATGGGAAAAAGCAACCCAGCAGTGGAGTAAACCCGCGAGAGACATCGATGATCGCGTCGTCGACCAATAGCGGTGATGCCGCATCGGGCCAGAACAGCAGCGATACCGAAGCTCATCGATCTCATTCATACGCGAAAGCCGCCGTATGTGTGTAGGTGTGGGTGATTGTCGGAGGGAAGGAGGGGAAAGATTGAGGGGGGGGGGCGGGGAGGCGGTCGAGTAGAGAAGCAGCGCTCTGACCCACACTGCTCCGTGACTCTCCACCGACACCTTCAACTACTCAACAATCTGTCAACCACTCGCTTCGCTTCATTGGCTCCTCCTCCACTTTCGGCTCTCCCCTTCCCCGTTGTCGAGTGGAGAGACGGCGCCGGTCAACCCTCGCGACGCCTCCTCGACTGCACTGGCACACACACACACAGAGAGAGAGAGAGAGACCTACACGTCATCCGTGCGCGCCATCCCTACTGCGTTTTCCCTTCGGTGCCCGTCATTTTCTCTCGTGTCGTTCTTTTCCTCCTCGTTGGCCGCTGCGCTGTCTTTTCAGCGAAGTGAAATGAAGAAGAAGAGGGGGGCAAAAAAAAAAAAGGGCAGCGCAGCGGCAGTAGTGAGAGGGGGGG
>NC_009294.2:82066-117453 GCF_000002845.2 Leishmania braziliensis MHOM/BR/75/M2904 | reverse complement strand
CCGCGTCCGCAGTGTGGTCTTGCCGCTGTCTATACGCAGACGCACACACACACACACACACACACACACACACACACACACACACACACACACACACACAAGCGGAGGGGAGACGAGAGACGCGCTGTTCTCCCTACCCACACGTTGAAATTAAAAGGGAAAAACAAACAAAAAAAACACAAGATGCTCGTACAGCCCGCGAAGCCGGCGTGGGTGACGCAGGCTGGCAGTCGATGACCGTTGGCGGGGGAGGGACCACACACCGTGTCAGAAACTCACAGGCCACGCAGGACCACCGCGTGAGGGCGGGAGGTGGCGGCGCACAGTCACTCGCGCGTGCACGCTGCTGGGCGCGCACAGGCGCCGGTGCCTGCATGCCCGCCACTTCGCTTCCCCTCCCCATTGCTTACTGGGTCGAGACCTGCTGCAGCTTTGGGTTCCACATGAAGCCGAAGGACGCGCGGCGGTGCGTCAGCTGCTTGTACACGTACGCCACAGCGCGCAGGCGGGACTCGATGCGCTTGCGGTCGCGGGCGTCCAGGAACACCTTCATCAGCTTGCTCCCATCCGTGCGGTAGCGCCAGCGGCGGCCCACCACGTCGCTCGGGTAGATCAGGTCGTTTAGGATGTTCTCGAACACCGCACTGCTCGTCTTCGAGCGCTGCACCTTCTGCAGCTTGTACACGTCATTCGGGCGCTTCGTGATCTTGCGCTGCGCAACCAGCATCACCAGGTAGCCGGGGTGGCGCTTCTCCAGCTCGGAGGTCAGCGCGCGCTGAACCTTGCGCACCAGCATCAGGAAGCGCAGGGGGTAGAAGACCACCATCGCCGTCTTCTTCGAGCGCGGCACCTTGACCTCGCGCGCGCTGTTGATGTGAAAGCGCGGCAGCTCCTGACGAAGCGTCTTGTGCGACGTCTCGAGCTCGAACAGCGTCTTTGCGACGCTCTCCTCGAGGCTGCTGGGCTTGCTGCGCTTCAGCTTGCGGAGCTTGCGGAGGTAAGGCTGCATGATGTCCTCTACTTCTGTGCGCGTGTATGCGAGCTTCCCGTTCGTGTGTGAGAGAGAGAGAGAGAGAGTGGGGGTCGGCAGTGGTGCGTTGTGGTGCACGTGCGTGCGTGTGCAGGCGAGGGGCATCGCACGAGTAGATGGAGCGCAACGGTGGCGTGAGAGCGAGAGAAAAAAAGAGAAAAAGGGGGCCGAGCAGCAGTGGAAGGCAGAAGGCAGAAGGAGGAGGCAGTGGTGGTGGTGAGGGATGCGATGCAGAGCGAGAAGCTCGTGCCTGTACCGGTGCGTGACAGTGTACGCGCCGTGCACCGGCAGCCCTTCCGTGGCAATGTCGTGCCCTGCCAAGGCCGTAAAGAGACCACTGAAGATGGCAAGTGGTGACGCTCGTACACTTCTTCAGCACGCGGTCGACGTGCCCCGCGTTGCCTCCTCTATTCGCCTGTGCGTTGAGGTGTGTGCGTGCTGTCGTTGTGGTGGCGGCTCTGGTTGAATAGCCGGTAGAGCGGCAGTAGCAGAGAGATGTGAGACGCCCGTGCAGGGCATAAGAGAGGGGAGGGTGGACAAGAAAAGAAACTCAAGCGCAGCTGCCACTGCTACGACAGGGATGCAGCATCGGGCCGGAGCAGCTCAAGCGAGAGGAGGGATGCGTTAGCGATCAGCTGCCTTTCCCTCACCCCCTCACCCCTCGTTTCCCTCCTCCAGATAACATCACAGGTGGTTTCGTTGGCAGTAGAGCCCGCGCAACATCGGATCAACGTGAGGCAACCCTGCCAGTGAAAGAACTTCCGCTTCGTCTTGCAGGATCAGCTGCTCGACAAGGTCTCCGCAGGGCCGCGGCTGCTCTTCGTGATGCAATGGTGGCAGTACATCATCATGAGCCTCGCTCGCAGCCGTAGCGTGGGCAGGGGTCGTGTAGCTCACTCCGCCATCACTGCTCGTTGCCCCGGTTTCCCCAAACAAGAAGACGCCGGCCATGTTCATGTCGACACCGTGCGTGAGTGCCTGCAGAGTCACGTGGGTGGTGAAGGCGGCCGGCCCTGTCAGGAACAGCTGACGTACCGCGAAAGCACTCCACGGACAAACGTGTAGAACGAGCTGATGCAACTGGAGGCGAGAGAGGACGGCAGGGTCGGTGCAGGCCGGCGGTGGCACCTGCATGGGCAGGCGCGGGTCATAGCGGGCTGTCAGGTAAATTGGCTGGCGTCTTTCAAGCTGCAACTGCGATGGCGGGAACGACTTGGCTGCGGACACGACGTAGCCGCATCGGACGAGGCCCTCCAGTGCGCGCCGCACCCGGTATGAGACTTGCGGGCTTACGCAGTCGGTGGACGAGAAGGCAGCGCGCCGGCTGCAGTAGCGCCGCCGAAACTGTTTGCCGAGGCGCCGATGGATGTGCTGTTGGCGATGGTCTCCGCTGCCCCCGCCGGCGACCACTGTTGCACCGCCATCTTCTGCCTCGGCAACGTTGTCTGCGGCAGCCGGCGACGACGCAGATGGCAACGTCTGTGGACGCAGCATCAGCGCATCACGCAGAATCGTCGGCCTTGCGCGCCGTTGCTGCTTCGTTTCTCTCTCCGCCCACGCTTCGGAGCACCGTGCCTCACGCGTTGGACGATCGGTAGCGGTGGTGACTGTCGTGCTCACTGCAGAGGCACCGATGACACTGGTGCTGTAGTCGTGGTTGTTCATGGCATGTTCATCTGCTCCATCGTCCTTCTCTACCCCGCCAGCGCCGCCTGGGTCCACCGCCTCCACCTCGCACGTCGCCGCCTCCGTGAGGCAGAGAAGATACTCAGCTTGGAAGGCGAATGGGCAGCCGCGCCGCGTGGCACCGGTCAAGGCGACGTGGACGCCGTACGGAGCGAGCAGCTTCGTCAGCAGCGATGCGTGGTGCACTGCGGCATCGTAGCTGACGGTGTCGTGGGCGCGCCGTTGAAGCGGGCAAAGGAGAACAGGAGGGGCGTAAAGCGCGACGAGTCGGGCGGGAGACGTGAAGGCTAGAGCACGATAGGCATCTACCTGCAGCCGCTGCTGCTGCTGCTGCTGCTGCTGCTGCTGCCGAGCTGTGTTGAGCTCTGACGACGGAGGCACCAATGACAATGACGCGCCAACGCGATAGACCGAGGGACCTTTTGTCAGCGCCACCGCGGTCGACTGTACGGCGCGGCTGCCGTCTACATGACCGGTAGCCGCCGCTGCTGGCGGGTGCAGCACTCCGCGCCAGCAGTGCGACAGTCGCACAATATGGCGTGGGCCGTACTGCCCTTCCCAGTCATAGCGCGTGTGCAGACGTGCGATACTGGCGGCCATGTCGTACTGCGTTTGCCGGGCGCAGTCTCCGGTGACGCCGTTGACGCTGTCTGAGCTGAAGGCGGCGTGAAGGAGGAGACACTGTACAGCGAGGTGGTTCGCAGGGTGCAGCGTCAGCGGGAGCTTCATCTCACCAGGGGGGGGGGGTGGGGGGTGGGGGAGGCGGTGCGGAAGGGCTGTGGCGTGTGCTCAAACGAAGCGAGCGTGTGGGTGCGAGTGGCATACACGTCTCATTGTGTGGGGGGGGGGGGGGAGGGGAGGTGGAGGTGGGGGCCCGCTGTGTTGCCAAGCAACCGCGAGTAGGAGGGAGGAGAGGCGATGGGAGGGAGGAGAAATCCAGAAAAGGAGAGATCGCCATCACATCGATATATGATGGCAGTGCGCTGCGGTTGCCCTCATGCGATTTTCGCTCTCGCCTGTGCGCTCTCACTTCGTTCCACAACTGGGGGGGGGGAGAAGGGGGAGGGGGGGGGAGACACGTTAGAGTCCACCCACACCCACACACATGCAAAGATGCTCGCTCCGCCCGAGAGAGAGAGTGTGTGTGTGTGTGTCGGCCTCCTCCTGCTGAGCGCATCGCTGCTGCTGCATCTGCACTCGTTAGAGCGGTAGCACTATAGCCTCCTTCCCCCATAATCCACTCAGGGGCGCACCACCGTCTTCTGGCTCTGCCCGCCCCTTTTCCTCGTTCGAGTTCTCGAGTTTACATGCAGCCCCTCTCATTCTCCTTCAAGCAACTCTCTGGTAGAGAGGGTGGCTTGGATAGTGGAAGGAGGGGGGGGGGGGAGGGGAGTGGGCTATACATACAGGTACTTCATGCATTCCTTCTCCCAGCGCCTCAGCAAAGCACGAGAGGAGGATCTTGCGCGACTCTTAGGCAGCGCTTCTCTGACACACAAATCGCCTCCCGCTCTTCTCGAAGAGGGGGGGGGATTAAGGGAGGGAGTAGCAGCAGTGGCAAGAGCAGCAAGTCCTGCCAGAGGTCCATCTCCATCAACGTCATACGGATGTGTGGGCAAGCACAGAGAGGAAGAGGGGTGGGGGGGGTGGGGTGTCGGCGGGGCGCGGTAGAAGGTAAGGGGAGAAGGGCGAGGAAATGCAGGTCCCTCGTGGCTGTCAGCGGGGCAAGGGAAGGGGAAGAGGGAGCATAGTGTACACCAGCCGACGAGAACTCCCCCCCCCCCATGCAGAACAAGATATGCACGACGCGCAGTCCCACACACACGCACACACCCTGAGAGACGCATAATACACCCACCATGATTCACACAAGCCCACGATACGAGAGAGAGGCCACCGGCGAGGCAGCTGTGGAGGGAAAGGTGGGATGCATGGGTGAAGCGCGAAGAGGAAGAGAGTAAGATGCGCGCACTCCATCCTCCCTACCTTTACTCCCGCTCTTTCCCCCACTTCATCTTCATGACGTCGCGGTACAGCTACGGTGCGGGGAACGCCGACGCGTGTGCCGTCGCTGCATCGCGGAGAAGGTGACGCACAGCCTGCTGGCCACAGCCCGCCGCCGGCCGCGCCACTGTCGAGGTGTGAGTTCGCAGTGTCGGCAGGCGTCGCTGCAGCGATGGAGGGGCGTCGAGGTCGCACAGCGTCGATATGAGTCGCTGCCACTCGGGTGTGAGCACGTGCGCGTCCAGCTGGGTTGGCTCCAGCTCCAGCTCCGCTCGCAGCGCACACACTTTCTGCCAGTCTTTCTCCAGCTGCGTGAGCTCAACGCGCACGTCGCTTAGATTTGCCGCAGCCCAGTCGCGCCCGCCGGAGAGCAGAAACTTCCGCTGCCATGAGTCGTCTGAACGGGCCTCGAGGGTGGCGTAGCGTTGCTCGTACAGTGCCGTCATCGCGTGCAGGCAGCGACAGTGCTGCTGCAGTGCCAGCGTGCACTGATCCGCAAGTCGGCACTGCGTGAAGTGGTTATCCGTTTCCACGCGGCGACAGTGCGCCTCGCAGGCGTCAAAAAGTTGCCTCACTGCCGTGTCGCTGTCCGCCAGCAGCTGCACGAGCGCAGCGGCGTGCTTCCTGCTCTCCATCACGCCGCCGTACCGCAGCTGAACAGCCTGGTGCAGCTGGCCGTGGCTCGCCTCCAGCTGCGCCAAACTGAGATGGTCCTGCAGAAGCGCCTGCGAGACCTCTTCGTACTTGAGTTGCTCCATGAAGAACAATTTGAGCGCTTCTCGTGCGCGGCGTGCACTCTTTTCCTGTTGCCCCTCGAGCCGCGTCAAGAGCGCCTCACCCTGCGCGATTGATTGTCGAAGCCGCTCATGCTCTGAGATGAACGTCTTTTCCATTTCTTCCACCGCCGTCACGATGCGCTGCCCGTTGCGATTCATCATCTCCGCGCACGCCTCCGAGTCAGACTTCATGGCCGCCACTGTTGTATCGCAGTGACTGCGGTGGGTATGTACGGACTGCCGCAGCGAGCCCATCTCTGCGGCAACACACTCGCGGAGGACGTCGCTGCAGTGGATTGCGTCTGTAAAGAAGAGCTTGCATGTGTCCAGCTCCTCGAAGAGCAGCGTCCACAGCGCCTCAGCAGTCGCCCCCCGCTGCGCCAAGTCGGTGATCTCGTCCTCGGCGGAGGACATTGTTGACACCGGAGAACCCGCCTTCGCCAACCTTTCCGGCGCTGCGGTGGACTCGTGCGCGTGCACGAAATCAGTCCAGAGCCTCCCATGCTGCTCCAGCTGCCGATACACCGGCACCTGCGCCATCTCCACCTCCGGCGCGGCGCGCCTCTGCTGTACACATGACTCTAGAGCCGCCCGTGCAATGCGAAAGGGCTGGCGCAGCGGCACCGTGAAGAGCAACGACTCCTGGACGCGCTTCTCGAGGTCTGGCAGCGCTGCCCTCTGCACGTTGTGGACGTCGTGCAGCAGCAGTGTCGTCCACTTGGGAAGCGAACCCCGCGCCCGTTGCAGCGGTGCGAAAATGCGGCGCAGGAAGTGCGCGCGGGCGTAGGGGTTCAGTCGATCGTCCGCCGTCATCTGCGTATCCGGACTTGCTGTCATCGACTGGTGCTGCTGCTGATGGGAGGCCGACATCAACCCATTGGTTGCACCCTCGAGGGTGCCATCCTTGCCCTCCTTCTCGTCCTCGCCGCTGCTGCTGTTGCTGCTCGCGCTGCGTGATGGCGATTTAGCGTCACCGCCGTGGTGGTTCCTACGGCGATCCGCACGAGCACCGCTTTGGACGACGGAGAAATCCAGAGTGACACGCGCCCTGTCCGCTTGCCCAGCCTTGCCAGTACCACTGTCCATAGCCACCTCGAACCCGTAGCGCTGCACAACGTCCTTTGCCTGCCAGTAGAGCTTCTCCCGCACCTCCCCCCGCCACGCCGCGTCGGGGTTGGCCAGGACGTCTGCCAGCGCGGCGCGGCGGGCTGCATTGCGCTGCTGGATCTGCTCCACACGGCGCCACGCCGCCTCCACTGCGCTGCGTAGCGATTCAGTCTGCGCGCTCTCCGCCTGTAGGAAGGACTCGAATTTATGCCGGAACGACGCCGGGGTGAAGTACTGCCACAGTGCTGCGTCCGTCGCCGCGTCGTTCGTCACGCGCATCGGCGCGCCGGCGTCGGCGCGGGCCATGGTCAGCGCCGACGTATCCGCGGTGCGGTCAAGTCCGTTAGTCTTGACACCGGGCAAGTACGGCGAAGGCGGCGGTGATGGGGACGGCGAGCATGCAACGATGGTAGCGGGCACTGCTGTTGAAGTTTCTGTGCGTAGCGAGCTGCTGCACTGATGCTGGAGCCCGCTGCTTACTCGAGCCTCTGCGACATCCTCTGGATGGTCTGCGGTGTGTGGGACGTGAGACACAACTTGCTGGAAAAAATAGGCTGAGAGCCGCGTTGGCTCTGGCCGCGGTGGTCGCTGCATCGGTCCCTGCGTGTAGGTGCGAGTATAGTGAGTATGCGTATGCGCTCGGGCCTGTCTGCCTGTCCATCGATGAGAGGTGCAGAGTGGGGAGAGAGAGAGAGGGGGATGTGGAAGCAGCAACGCGCAAGTACGCAGTTGTTTAACCAGGTGACACCGCGTTGCTGTGGCTGTGGATGACGCATGCACACGGGCAGCGTTGATGGGTGGTGAACACTCCCACAGTGCAAGGCCGAGATGATGGCGCGACACGACCCATCACTCTACGAGTGGACGCAAGTGTGTGTGTGTGCGTGTGTGGTGTGCGACTCCACAGGGAAATCCCTGTGGAGTCGCACACCTCTCATATTCCTTCAGCTGTCGTCGTGCTGCGGCTGACATCGTTGGGGCCAAAAAAAGGAGGGGGAGGGGGAAGACGCAGAAGGAGCAAAGCGGGAGGGATCGCTGCGGGTGACGTGCGCGTCGCCGCGAACACAATACCACGCCTCCGCCTCCGTCTCCGCCTCCCCGTCCGCGCGGACCCTTACACGCGCTCCTGCCTAAGAAGGAATGAGACTAGCGCCCAGCATGGGGGTGCACGTGCGGCATGTACGCGGCTCTTCCTCTCTGTTGGTTTCAGATTGGTGCAAGTACAGCACACCTCCCATGCCCTTTACCCCCCGCCACCCCCAACCCATTTCATCGCTGAAGTGGCGAGTGTGCTTGGAGAGGAGCTAAGAGGGGGTTTACAGGAGGAGCGTGGAGGAGGGTGACCTGGCCACGGTCATCGTCACACAGACACCCTCCCATATACACACGCGTGCGGTGGTCCAGGGATGATCGGAGCCCTGCATTCATCAACCCAGAGCCCCATGCAGACATCAATGTGGAAACAACGGGAGCTCGCTGCTGTGGCGGCACCACAGCGCTGCTCCAGGCAACTGGCCGGCGCTCAACAACGTCGCCCACACAAAAGGCCCGAAGAAGTCGTAGCTGTGCGGCGACTCCTCATAGCTGTACACCAAGTCGACGGAGGCGCCATCTGAGCCCGTCATCGCGTCTTCCGCGATTGTCACCGCCACGGATGGTTCAGCCATCAAACTGCTGGCCCTCGATACGCTGACACCCGTGTAGCTACCGCCGCCGTCGTCGCCGCCACTCGCGTCCTTGCGATTGCTGCCGCTGATGCTACCACTCTTGCCTTGGTCGTGCTGTTGCTGCTGCTGTGCCTGCTGACCACGCCGCAGAATCGCCAAAATCTCCGGCGGGCTCTGCGCCTGGTTGGAGCTGGCGATGTCGGCTTCACAGTTCCGGATCATATCGGCCAAGTTTGTGAGCAGCTGCTTTGTCGGCTGGGCGTGCGGGCACTGTGCCTCGACGGCGGCATCGACATCGTCAATAATGCGGTTGCGGACGTAGAGCAACTCGTAGATGAGATGCTCGTTGTGCCGGCTGGCACCACGCAGCAGCGATTCAACGCCTTCTACAACGATGCGTAGTTGACGCAGGTACATGGTGAGGATCTCCTCCAGCGCCCGTACATCCTCGGCAGACGTCACCACCGTGGTGATGCTACCTCTGGTGCTGCTAATGGAGCTGCCCACGTCGTCTGGCGCGGCAGTCGGTTGGCCGACAGTCTCCGCTGTGGTACTGGCGCAGGTGTTCCCTTCGGCGGTGGTCGTCGCCGTAGATGCCATCAAGAGTGCGCTCGCGCGATGAATCTTCTTTAACGCGAGCGTCAGCAGCGCCGACACGCGTTGCGCCGTGTACGGGTCTATGCCTTGAACAAACGGTGCGAGGTTCACCAGGCATGGCGCGAAGACAGCGATGAGCGCCTCGTTGCGCTCCGTCAGCCCCTTGAGGATGCCGAGTGAGAGCACTACGACGGCAAGCGCACCAACAGAGGCTTTTGCATCGTAGCGCTCTAGCAAGTGCTTGCCAAGGCACGGCGTGTTGCACAGCAGTCGGTTCACCACGCGGTCCTGCGAGACGAGCAGCAGCAGCGTACTGGCCATGAAGTTGATGAAGGGGTACGAGAAGATGCGCAGCTGGAAGATGATCCGCCCCAGTACGGCGTTCTGCAAGACGTCGCCGGCCGTACCAGCAGCAGCGGCCTGCGATGGCCGCGCCGTGTTTCTACACGTTCTGCTCGTCATCTCCAGCAGCTCCTGCATCGTTGAGACGAGTAGCGCGGCATCCTCGGTCAGCACCGTGTGCAGGAACGTGCAGTGATCGTGCAGCAGCACATACAGTAGGATCAACACCTCAGGGAAGCTCGTCAGCCGCGACCGGATAGCTGAGAGCAGCGCGACGAACGATACCGGGGTGCCATCCCGTATCGCCGTCACGTACTCGAGGGCCGGGTTCCGGGCGCCGCCTTTTTGATAAACGACCAGCACGCACAGCAGCGCCGTGGCGTGGCGGCCCACCTGCTCCCAGCAGCTACAGCTCTTCATAAGCACCGCGGCAGGGTCTGTGGGGTGCGCGCTGGTCGAAGCGCTAGAGGCACCAACGCCGCTGGCGGCGGAGGCGGCATTGGACGTCATCGAGCACGGCACTTCAAGCACATACGCGCCCTTGTCGCTTGCGAACCCGGGCGCTGTGGCGGGGGTGCTAAAGACGTGGAAGAGGTTGAGGAAGGATGGCTGATGCCCTTCGTGGTAGAGCGCCGGCGACTTTGCCGTCCAGCTCAGTTTCCCCCACGAGACAACGGTCTGGAGCAGCGTGGATAGGCACTCGTCTAGCAACGGCGACGACAACATCAGCTCCGTGAAAAGGTCCATTGTGTCTTCCTGGAATTCCGTGCCGTGGTGCAGCGCCGTCGACGTCATCGTGAGTAGCAGTCGCAGCACACCGAAGTGTGTTGCCACCGTCGCCGCGTCAAGCGGCACGCGCACCACGAAAGAGAACGCCATACGGCACAGCAGCGCGGCGGTGTCCTCAAGTGGCGCATCGCCCAACGGTATCTCCTCGCCACATTTCCCCGTCGCCTCCAGGACGTTAGCAAGCGCCGCGGACCACCCTTTGGTCAGCCGCAGGATGTGGCGCAGCAGCAGCTCAGCGAGGTGTAGTACCGCCGGTGTGCTGGCATCTATGCTGTGGGGGGCTTCAACACACCGGCGCATGACCTCACTGCACAGCCGCAGCAGCCAGCGCACACGCCCCGTCTCGGCGGTCTTGCTCATCACCGCGGCGGCAATCGGCTCCGCTACGCCGTAGAGCTCTGAGCCATTGCAGAGGCTGCGTTCATACTGCTTCACCTTAGAAAGAAATTCTAACTCGTCAGGGGCGGTGGCAGCGTCGGACGTCAGCGCCGCCGTGAAATACTCGGACGCCTCCTTGCGTTGGGCGGCACCCATGGTTTACCCTTTTGCTGCTTTACCGCCTCTGTGTTTCGTCCCCCTACTTGTGCTGTGCGCTCAGTCGTTCGTTCAGGGCAATCGGCTCTTTCCTCCGCCAGCGTGTGGGTGGGAGAGGGGGTGGGAGAGAGAGAGAGAGAGAGGGGGTCGAGTAGAGGAGAGGGAGAGACGATGTCGCCACAGGGAGAGGGGAGTGACGAAGGGCCTAAAAGAAAACATCTGCAGGAAGACCACCACATCCACGAAGAGGCACTGGTCTGCGTGTGTGTGCTCGCGCGCATGTGGGTGTCCCCCCCACCACACGCACACAGACCAGCGCCTCTTCGCTCTTGCAACCTTCTCCTTCACGCCGATAGGGTTTTTAGGGCAAAAAAGTGCGGACCAATCACCAAAGGGGAAGTAAAGAGCGAGGCGGAAGTCACGAGAGCAGCGGCTGCAGGGGTACCGACAGCACCCAACTTACACACACACGAATACGCCCTGCACGTCACTATCTGTATGTGCGGGCTTGCGTCTGTGATTGGGGAGATGGGGAGCGAGGAGGGGCTCCCCTCCTCGCTCCCTCGACTTCCACCCGATGCATCAATCTGTCTCTGATTTGCCACGTCGCGCCGCCTTGCGCTGCTTCAGCTCCTCCTTCCGTCGCTCCTGGCGATTGCGCGGGGGGCTATTGCTACCACCGTCATCCGCGCCAGTTCCGGCGCCGCTCCTGCCGAAGTAGGTGGATGCTAAAGGCTTCAGCACCGTGTCCCACAGCTTGTAGATGAGTGTCGCTGGCACAGGGAGGTAAAAAACGATGAAGGCGGGATGCAGGATGCACAGCGCCTGGACCACCCAGCACACCCACAGGATATCTTGAACCAAAGTGTAGTAGCCCAGCTCCTGCGGGTTGGAGACGTCGATACAGTCCAGTAAACCGCCTTCCGGGCTAATGGTGGGCTGCGCCAACTTGTTCAGCGTCGAGTAGGCCAGATACTCCTGACCGGCCCAGAAGCCAATCGCCATGAGATCGTAAAACGACGGCAGACTACCGTTGCGGTAGAAGATGGCGAACACATAAAGGGCGTTCACTGCGGCGGTGATCATCGAGAAGACGCGCATACGCGCAATGTTCTTCTTTAAGTTCTTCTTCGCCGTCTCCTTTGCCATTGCTGGTTGTCGCCGGTTACCGTGTGCTTCTCTCTCTGTGTGTGTGTGTGTGGGTGGGTGGGGTTGTTGTGTGGGGTCGTTGTCGAGGCGAGTCACCCACGAGATAGGAAATAGAGAGAGAGAGAATGAGGGGTGAGGCGAGTAAAGGTGAGTAGCGCGGGGGGGGGAGGGGAGTAAGGAGGCCTCAAAAGCAAATTGCGTGTGTGTGTGTGTGTGGGTGGGTGGCGCTCTCTCTGTCTCTCGCCATCAGGTGACCCACACATCCATCGTCCCTCTAAGCTCTTGTCCACCGCTGGTACAGGTGCACGTGTCTTCCCCAGCATTCCACACGTCAAGGACTCAGCACCCAAACTGCAACACAACACACAAGAGACAACGAGAGAGGAAGGGAAGGGGGCGGGTCGTCCCTTTCCTGGCCTGTGTGCTACGGTGCGCCTGATAGAGAATCAAAGAAGGGAGAGAAGGGACAACTGCGGCAACGTGGCACGCGGACCAAACACCCATCGACAAACTCGCAGCGATACAGGCAGCGGGTACGCGCGCGTGCGTGTGTGTGTGTGTGTGTGTGCGGGAGGGATGTACATACGCATCGTGCATGTCGCTCCTCTGTATCCACCGACTCCCTCCCGCCCTGCCTCCTTCTCTGCGCGAGGCGTCTGATTGCCTGCACCTCTTCTCCGACGCTTCCACCGCTGCTGCTGCTGCTGCGACAGGGCGAGACGGTCACGGCCGTACGCCAGTTTTTGGCTCCGTCATCCCGTAGCCATCAGGACGGCCGTACGGGTCGCCCCGGTACGGGTTGAGCACGTAGATCCCGCCACCAAACGCCAGCACGAGGGCGATGCCGAAGATGCGATTGAGCCTCTCGGCACCCTCAACCGCGTCTTCGCTGCATCTGTGCAGCTCAGCCGGGACGCGCTGCCGGTGCGGGCCCTTAGGGAAGTCCTGAAACATCTGCTCAGGGCCCTCGTCGTCACTACCGTCGCGCCTCTCGCGAATTTTATCGTAGAAGTTACGGCTGCTGCACACGAGCACGCGCGACAGAGACGCGACGGCGGACGCCGTAGTGCCAGTGGAGCGAAGAGAGGCACCGCGAATAGCGGTTACGAGAGGGCGGTGGCGTGATGCGGTGAGGAAGGGCACGCGCATCGACGAGCGGGCTACAGCGCCGGTGGGGATGCAGCCAAGTGGAGGCGTCATGGCTGTCGCAGCTTCCCTCTGTTGGAAGCCTTTCTGTTTCTCGTTCTTTTTGGTGTTAGGGATGATGGTTCCACTTCTTCCACGATGGCCGTGTGGCGGTCTTTGGTGCGGTGGAAAGAGGGGGAGAGGAGGCCGCACGAGGGGCTGTTAAGATCAAACGAGGGAGAGGGAGGGAGAGACAAAGACCCGAGATGAGGGGCGTACGCATACAGAAAGACAGAGAACGGAGGCAGGCAGGAAGTGGGCACGGTGTGGTGTGGCGCCGCAGCTTCCCATCAGCTCCCCCCTTTTGCTCCAAGTGCGCCTGCTGCTCAAGCGCCGACACACCACCATGTGCATCACCGCCACTAGCACCGCCTGTGCCCCCCTCCCCCCCACCATCTCTCGCACCTCTTCGTTCATCACCGCTTCCCTGATACGCACGTGTGTGTATGCAAGCAAATCTATGAGTGCATCGAGCTCGTCGAGTGTGTAGCCACTCTACCATCTCTCCACCCCCTTTCCCTCTCTCTCTCTCTCCGGAGCACACCGGTACAAATGACATCACACACCAAAGACATAAGGCGGAGCCTGAGTGCGAAGAAAAGCGTACCAGAGGACAGGAGGCGCAAGAGAGGCGCTCCCCAGCGCGGTGGCAGAGGGCAAACACGCCCACACCCTCCGCTGTGCGGGGTCTGCGGGTACGCATGACGTCCTCCCAGCGCTTTCCCTCTCTTCCCCCTCCTCCCTCGCCGCACCCCCCCGACGTGGCACGTACACGACACCGCACAGAGGGGGCAATACACACCAACAGCAACGCAGTTAACATCAAATGAACAGCAGCAAACCACCCATACACGCACACAAAGCGTCGGTAGAAGCAGCGGCGGCGGTGAGTGGTGGTGACGATGACGATGGCAAATCACCTAATCATCAGTGGCGCACAACGCGGCTTTCCTTTTCGCGCCTTGTGTGTGTGTGCGCGCGCGCTCAGGAGAAGTCTAGGCGACGCTCCTTTAGTGGCTGCGGCTGCTGTGGATGCTGCACTTTCTCAGCTCGTCCGTTACGGGTGCCTCTCCCAGCGGATCTGACAGCACTCCCTGCCGCGGCAGTACTCGGACGAGCACCAGCAGTGCCCACCACCACCGCGCCACTGCTGATGGCCTGCATGTGTTCTGTGATGTACTGTGAGACGGCGCCAATCGCACCGCTACCGACACCGGCGGGGGAGGAGGCTGACAAGCCCACCGAGAGCATCGTCTCCTCCATGCTGCGCATCTGGGCATCGACGGTCTGTTTGATTCGCGCCAGGAGAGCCTCTTCGATGCCCTCTGACTTCCCAAGCGACTTGGCGAGTCGCTCTCGCAGCTTCTCCACCTCGCCCTTGAGAAGAGCACCGAGCGCCTGCACATCCTCCAGTTCAGTGTTCAACGCCTGCACACAGTCCGTGGCGCTTTCCTTCAGCACTGCTTCCGACCGTCGAATCACTTCCATGTCTTCGCGGAAGCGCGCCTCGTACTGGTCACGCTCTCGCGCGCTCCAGCGATGCAGCTCCTCCAACGCTTCTTTCGCCGAGTCCACGGCGTGTTGGAGCGCCTCGTGCTGCTCCTCCCGGTACCGCATCGCCTTGACCGAGGCAGCATGGTGCACCTCTGCCAGGCACGAACGCTTGCACTGCTCCCCTGCCTCCTCGTCCGCGGCGGCGTAGTCACTGCTGCGGCTCATGCGTGCTGGACCGCCCAGCTCGTGCTGAGCCTGCCGCTGCTGGACCGCCTCACAGCACTGCGGGGGCTGCAACTTGCCACACGCAGGGGGCTGCTGCTGATTCTCCATGTCGCCGCCCTGAAGCGTGTTCACCGGCCGCTCCGTAATGGTCGCTGTCAGCGGCGGACGCATGGTGGACCCTATACGGCTGCTGGTCTGGGACGACGACGGCGGTGTGGGTGGGGTTGAAGAGGGGGCGGGTAAGGTGTGAACTGCTCTTGCCGCCTCCCTCTGGCGTGCATCAGTGGGTACCGGCGCCACCACGCGGCGCGGCGCCGTGCGCTTCCGCTCCGCTACCCACTGATGCACGACAGAAGTGCGCAGCTCGCGCATTGTGGCACGGGTCATCGAAACATGAAGCTTGTCCATCCCGTCCTGGGTGACGCTCATCACATGCGACAGTTTTGCTGGAATGACATAGAGGCGCAGCTCGAGCTTGTGGTCCTTCGTCAGCTTGACGGAGCGGACGTGCTCGAAGGGGATTGTGAGGTAGTTGCCCCCGCTGCTGCTGCTACTGTTGTCGGGAAGCCGAGCGACTAACAACAGCGGCGAGAAGTACAGCGTTGTCGCGCGTGCCACCGTCACGCCCGCTACGTCAATATGCAGCACCGCAAACGGTCTGATCTTGTCTGGGTGCACATCACTGTTGTAGTTGTCCAGCAGCTGATGAATGCAGTGCAGAAGTGTGCTGTCGTTGGGCAGCCCCTCAATGCCTCGGAGAAGATATGAATGGAGGGCCACACTCGCCGTCCTCTCGTTGGCCGGCGCCGAGGATACTGATGTGAGCGCAGCTGGTGTTGCCGCCTGGGTGAGGAATGAGCTCCGGTGCTTGTACAGCCGGTAGAGCACCTCGACGCACTGCATCTGAAAGAAAAAGTCACTGGAGGCGTCGAGGCAGGCGGCGATCGTGGCGCACTCCGGGCCAAAGCGATTTTTGTTCTCCCGCGATCCGCGCAGAAGAGAGATGAGGGCGCCGCAGCAGTTGCGTGGCACGCGGTAGTCGTCGGCATGCATGTCAGTGTCCCTCATAAAGCCGAGCAGCACCTCGCCAAGGCGTGCACCGAGCCGGTCCTTGAGTGACGCGGCGCAGCAAAAAAGCTGCATAACCTGGAAGAGCACCTCGACGTCGAACTGCAGGCGAAGGACTGCGGCTCGACGCCCCAGCAGCTGTGCCGCCAAGTCGCAGAAGACATCCACACACGTGCCCTCCTCAGTGGGCTGCAGCAGAGCCAAGCACACTTTATTCGCCTGAAGCTCACCGGCGTCACCAATGATGGTGAGCAGCACCCTTAATGGGGTTGGCAACTTAAGGCGGACACAGTAAAGACACTTATTCAGGATGGCCTCGAAATTGGCGGCCACCAGACGCACATCGCTGGGGCCGATGACGGGGCACTCGGCGATGAGGTCCGCCGGTGAGCACAGCAGTGTCTCCAGCGAGCACATGGCGGTGGTGGTAGCACGAGCAGAGGGGTAGCCAGCAGCGGCACGTGTGTCCCCCTGCCTCGTATTCTCTTGTTCGTTCCCCTTTCCGTCTCTGGTACGTGTCTTTGCTGATGTCGCCCGTGGTGACTCTCTATAAGGGAGAGGGTGGGGAAGGGGAAGGGGAAGGCGGGGTACGTGACGTGTACCGAGGATATATATGGTCTATCGATATCTATGGGCTGGTGTGTCTCTTGTGTCTGCGTGTGTGGGTATTGAAGATGTGTGAGACCGGCGCCCCTCCTCGAGGCGGGCAGCGCGCTTCTACAAGGGGAGGAGGCCCAGCAAAACAAGGGGAACGGCGAAGAAGGCAAAGGGAAACCGAGAGGAGGACGAAAAATCCCGCCGTTGCCGCCACCCACAGCTACCACACGGGAGGAGGAATTGGGCAGCAAACGCTGCAGCGAATACGCCCCTCCCTCTTTTCGTGTGTTTGCTTGCGTGTGTTGGATTGGGGTGTGCCTGTCGACCGAAGCCGCAGATGCCAACGCAAGACGGCAGCAACAGGAGGAGAGAGAGAGCAGCGACGGTCGGTTTCCTTTTGCTCCTCGTTTCTGCCTTTTCTCCTTACCGCAGTGAATGGGGGAAGGTGGTCGCAGCGACCCTCCACCGCGACAGCAGCATGCACGCACCGCAGACATGCACAGAGAGAGAGAGAGAGGAAAGAAAAGGAGAGAGAATACGAGAAAAGCGTCCTGCATAGGAGCGAAGCGTTCATTTGGCCTCGCTTCGTTTCCTGACCCCCCTCCCTCTCCCCACCCACCCGCTGGTCCGCCGTCCGCCTCTCCTTTGAGGAGATGCACGAGAGTGTGCACTACTTGCAGAGCGAGAGAGAGAGCGAGATAGAAAGGCGCACCCGTTGCCGCCTCTACGCCTGCAAGTCCACCCGCACACGCGCACACATGAAGCCAAGAAGGGGGAGGGGGGGAAGAGAAATGAGGAATGCCCTCCCCTCCCTTCCCCTCCCATATTCGTTGTTGTTGTTTTGCTTTCGGAGGGTGGCGTGTGTGTACGCGTGTGCGGGTGGACTTGCAGGCTTAGAGGCGGCAACGGGTGCCAATGCGGAATATCATCCCATGGAGTAGAACTTGTGTGCTGTGTGTGTGGGTGTGTGTGCGTGCGTGTGCCCCTTTCGACCTTCGTGCACGTCTTCTTCGTACTTCCATCTTCTCTTCTCCGCATTTGGCGCTCTCCTCCTTCCTCTTCATAATCGCTCTGCCATGGCCTGCCCATCAAGCGGTCCGCAGAGGAAAAAGAGAACACACATGCTTCGTTTCCGGTCAACGGGCCCATTGGACCGCAAACGAGTCGACCAACAGGCGCGCACGCAGTCACAGCACGCCCGCGCCTCCGCGGCACTGCGGCCTAATCCTGGCCGTCCGGGAGGAGCCCCCCCCCGCGACCCACTGAAGGCGGGCCACGCGTCTAACGGACTCCTCCTGTCCTTCCTCGTCCCTTCTTGCGGTGCGTGCTGCGCGGTTGGCGCCAGACAGACTCGGGTGGACTCCATGCCCTTATCCAAGCGGGCAGCATCCAGGGTCCGGCTGGAGGGCACAAGTGGTGGCGTCGGTCGTGCGGGTAACAGGCGCTGGTCTGGGCGCATGCCGGATGAGCTCAGCGAGGAAGTCGGCCAGCCTCAGGCCAGGGCCCTCTGAGGTCCTGCAGCCTGGCTGTATGCCATATTTCTCCCTGAGCCACTTCGAGTCGCGGCGGCATTTCATAATTTGGGGTGGAAGCTCTCCACATCGGCGTCTGGTGAACTCGGCGGTGTGCTTCGGGGTGCTCTCGCCATGCACCCGGCACCTGTGCCTCCTCAGTTCACGCGGTCGGATGTAGGAGACGCCGCATGTCTCGCACGCATGCGCTTTGGCGCTGATCGTCATGCACCTCCTCGCGCCCTTCCCGTCGATCCCGCGTGCTTCTCTGACGTCGGGATGACTTGCTCGGATGCGATACGCCATGCCAGCTGGGCTACACAGCGCTCGCGTGTTTGCATCGTCGGGGGCGGTGCTCCAGGACGGTGTTGTTGCCTGGAGGAGGAGGAGGAAGGCTCGCTGTCTCTGCAGCCTCCGCGTCCACCCATGTAATGGGAAACGTCTCTGAGTGGTGTGTCCGCACCGCACGTTCAGCGAAACATGGGACGTCGCTATAAGTATGTGGCAATAGGGCCGCTCAGCCTTCTGAATCCGCACGTCCTTGGCAGGAGTGAATGTGTCAAGCGGAAGGAGCGCGTGCATAGGCATGTGCCTTGAGCATAAAAAGAGCACGCAGCAGCCTATCCTCCTGAAGGAGCACAAAGGGGGGGCAGCAGTGGCTATACCCTACCGAGGAAATCCATTGCGGCGCGAGTGAGACAGATGTACTCACAACACGGCGCGCAGGATAATGACATCGCACCCAAAGTATGCTCTGAGCCTCGAGGGGTCCGCACATCTCGTACGGCATATCGGGGGCATAACGTCGGGTCGGACGGCCTCCTGGCAAACACAGGCGGAGGTGGGAGGTAAAACACAACGTCAGTGACTGACAGCTGGCAGCGCACCACCTGCACGCCATGCTGCCACTGTCAGTCGCCCGCTGCTGTAGGAATCCACAGCTCGGAGAGGCGCCTTTGCGGAGCTGGGCGAGGATGGTCTTCCTGTTGTTTTGTAACCTCAACACCCCTTGTTCTTTGGTGCGGGACGGTTACTGCCCAGTAGCTCTTGCCGTAGCGCGCCGCATCGTGTATTACGGTGCAGTGAGTTTGTCGGCCTGGCCACAGAGCGATGAGCGACCCTGTGATTCAATGCAGTTTGACGTCGGTGCCGCTGGTATACACTGCCAATTTTGCAAGCTGGTCCACTTCGGTGTGATGCTCCAATCCGCCATGAGCATCAGCGAACGGAAGCGCGAGGCACACGCGGCGGGGCCCAGTGGCGGTAACATGCGCGTCCCTACGCTACAAGATGGGCAACGAGGCCCACCCAAAAGAAAAGGAGAGGAAACGAAACGGGAAAAAACTCCCACCGGCAGCATAAAGTACGTTCGCGCTATTAAGCAGGCGTTTCGCAGAGAATGTGTCGCGTTCAGCGAACGAAGGACACAGGGCGAACACCGTAGAACCCCATCAGTGTCAAGGAGAGGTTGTAGACGACCAAGTCGAGCGCAAGCGACGGAACAGCGTCGAAACAGACGTACACAATAAACATGGGAAGACTCAGCTGTTGTCTCCGCTGTGTGTACAGGACGGCAAGGTTGTTGGCGTGTACGAGGTAGCACAAGAGAGAGGGTGTTATGAGGGTGCCGACTGTGGACGACGGGTCCAGCACCGTGCAGTGCAACACGGCGACGGCTACCGAAAGGGCGACGATGGCCACGCAGTTCCAACACCCCAGGAACGACTTTTGGTGTGATTCATTGAACAAACGGAGGAAGAAAAGAACAAGACGGCCGCTAAGCATAGCTAAGGGTTGTTCGTCTACCCTCGATGGTGTCACGTGTGTCTGTTGCTCTGCGACCAAAGTCCCAACGCACAGCTTGTCCTTCGAGACGCGAGGCTGCAGCGTGAGAGTTTTCAGGTGCAGTTTAGTCGACGGCGAGACGGAGCGCGCCACATACGAAGATGGTTTAGCGAGTTCCTCGCTAGATGCTGAGGTTGCTACTGGTACAGATGTAGCAACAGAGTGGTCTGGCAGTGGTGACGACGAAGGTGGCCTTAGCCCTGTGTGATTGGCCTCTAGTTTGTGAATTTCGTCCTCGACAACAGGATCGCTGGTGCCACGGCTCGCTAGCGCCTCACGCTCACGAAGGAGCACCTTATAGCGACGTCTCGCTCGCTGCAGCTCAACGGCACTATTGTTCATTACTTGAGGGGGTAAGAGAAATACCGCTCAGACTACGTTTCGTGTTTTGGATCCCTTCGCATCAAGAGAGCCCCGAGGAAGATGAAAAGAATTAAGCTATATATATATATATATATATATATATATACATATATATATATATATATATGTATATATATGCTTACGTGTACACAAGTGAGTGCTGACTGTCCGTGTGGCGTGCGTGGAGCGTGGAGAGGAGGTAAATACGAGAGAGAGAAAGTGGGTAAAAGGAAGAAGAAATAATGTTGTGTTTGCGGCAATATCTACAGATGCGCATATCGGTCAAGATAAAAATAATGCTCTTGAGATTTGATTTATCCAGGGATGAGAAAAACGCAAAATGTGGCGCAAGGAAAGAAAAAGAAGCCGCTAGCGGGCGACTCGGCAAGCCCTTCCAGTCAATCTGAATGCGTACAGATGTAGAAGAATCTAGAGTACCCAAGTGCACTGATTGCTGAGAGCTGCTGCTTGTCGGAAATGCAGAGGGCTGAGGTTGAGGAAGGGGCATCTTCGCATTCTCAGAATCATGGCTACTGTTCTCAGAGTGGACTTCCCAACACATAATTTCAACTATCTTTTTTTTTTTTTGCGCCCTCCTTCGATGGCGATCATTCTTACTGGCCCCTAATTCATATTGTTAATTAACGCAGGAGCATAAGAATTAACACACAAAAATGTAGGGGAAGCGGCACGTTGAAGAAATTTCCCCTCATAACGTAGCTCGTTTCAAAGCACGTGCTCCTCGACAAGCACCCTTTTGAAGTCCTTGGGATATATATTTCTGACAAAGCAACAAGAAGCTGAATTGAGAATCAGGACTACTGACGCCAAGTTCGATCATTGACAAATGAAAAACAGGCTTATTGCAAAGAGAGGGCGCCTAGCAGCGTTGAAATTTTTTTTTTTTACCCTAATCTATGTCAAGTTCGCCACGTGAAACTGAGCTAAGCTCATTGGCTAGATGACAGAAGGGGAAAGTAGAGGAGGGCACACACACAAAAAAAAAAAACAGACGAAAACGTCTTACACAATGGCCTTCTTTGGCTTCGTTGCAATGCCGTAGCACCAGCGGCTCAACGTGACAGCTTGCACTGTGCTGTTTGTGGCGTGGCACGCAAAAAGCGGATAGTTCGCTGGACGAATAGCGACAGACCACCGCATAAAGAATATGCTATAGACGCACATAACGCTCGTCATAACTGGATCAATGTCAGACATAGGTCGGGTTGGAAGATTCATAATCCCGGCGATGGGTATGAGCCAGTTGGCGGCAGCACCAGCGTAGCCAATGTAGCGCACCAAATTCTGGGACACCATATTTTCGTCGTTTTGTTTGATGTGGCGTGCTTTTTTTTTTTCTGCGTCGAGGCAAAAATAACAAATAAAACAAACCAAGCAAAAAAAAAAAATTCACAACTGAGGAGAGTCAAGTATTCAGTGCATATTACTACAATGACTACCAAAATGTTAGAAAAGCAAGAAAAAAAGATAGCAAACACCCCAAGAAGAGGAAAGGGAAGAGCGTGCCAAGAGACCACACAAGGCAGAGAGAGAGAGAGAGAGAGTTCGCATACACAGCAGGCGGGAGTACAGGGAATAATATACACCATGCATTGGCTACTAGAGTAATTCTCTTGTTGAATGCAAGTCAGGTAGCATGCATTATTTACTTACAGTGGGGTCGCAGAAAAACTTCATCTTACGGAAGTGGAGGCTGCACTGCAGGCTTAATCATTACTGAGTATTTTTTTTTTTTCGTTATGCGGTGCCTCGACTTTGCTACAGATGACGAAAGAAGATAAAACACAAAACGCCCATTAAAATATGTAAAGTGAACGACGACAAAAGGTTTGCTGCCAGCATAGTGGCGAAGAACCCCATGGAAGGAGACGGCTCTCCAACAGTGATAGTTCGCTTACCTCTGTTTCTTCGAGGCAACCGCCTCCAACATCCCGTCAATAAGCTCCTGTAGCGCAGGCGGAAAGAAGAAGCCGGTGGATCCGAAAAATTGACCATACTGCACTGTTTTTTCAACTCGACTATAAACAGTAGGCGGTGAAAACATTCGAGACGGTCCGATAAGCTGCACCTCGAACTTAACCACTGGGATAAACACGTTTTCCTGAGTCAAACGAATGCAGATGCGCTGATTCTTTAGCTTACGGAAACACGGTTTCTGTCCCCTCTGTTGATCTTCAACCACTCTTCCCGAACCTATAAAAATTATATTTCCATTGTGTTGTAGGATAGAACAGACTAACTGAAACGCTACAAGTGCGCCAAAAAAGAGAAAAGATCCAGTAAGCAGTACCCCAGAAGCATGCGACTTGCAAAGCACATACACTGCAAGGCCAAAACCTACAGTGAGCACTTTGACAAACATGTTCTTCAGAGACGTCGGGTCCTCTTCCTGAATACCTTCGTATGCCAGGTATTCCTGAAGATTAGCTGTGAGGGCACGATACACGCTTCCTACATCATTGGTCTGGTACACACGTACCTGCTTTGAGGCCAGCTCATAACCGAAATTGTACACTGTAGAGGACATCATGAGAACCTATAAATATACCTTTATTATGTATATGCGTATAGCAAGCGAATATTTCATAACGCGAGTGACATGCCCATGCAATGAGATAACATGAAAGAGCAGAGACAATATGGAGATAATAAGGAGTTAGTAGGCACAGCACTGAGGGCTTGAAGTGCAGGAAACTATCTGCCTCAGATTAGGTTGATTTTCGGCGTGCATCCAGAGGAGCAGAAAGGTTAGTTAGTGTTGTACAAAGGAAAAAATAATATTTTTTTTTCTCCTCGAATATATTCTTTAAATATCAGAGTCGAACATGTCATGCATTACGAAAGGCAATCAACCACCTGCACCACGAACAAGGATAGGGGAGAAGGCGAATTGAAGCAACTGAAATCACAGGGCACCTCTGAGGGAAGTGCAGATGATTTTTTTCACGACAACGGCCGAATGTGCACTGAGGTTGGTTGGTTTTTGTAGCCACTCTTACCCATAGCCCAATCATAGCTATGCGCATAGGCAACAAGAGATCCATCCACGCTGATGTCGCCAGCCGATATTGGGATCGCTTGAGTGCCTACTTTTTGCTCGCAGTGAAGTGTTTTGACGATTTTGCGATCGACACGGTTGATGAGCGTCAAATTACCATCGCCTCCACCGGACAGGAGAATTGGCAGCGTAGGGTGGTGCACACAAAAATTGGTCTGATTTAGAATATAGTGGGACTTTTCGCTAATGATGTGCGCCTTGAATGTGCACCCTTGACCATCTTTCAAGTTGAGGAAGGAGACTCGCCCCTCTGAGGAACCGACTCCGACTCCGTCGTACTGTGGGGCGCACGTGATGCAGCGGAGATTAAATTTCATAACGTCGGGGAGTTTGAGTTCGTTGACCTTCTGCATCTGTTGCACGTCATAAACATGAGCAAGTCGACCTGTTGCAGCAGCCAACATTGGAACTGTTTTCTGTGCATCGAGAGCGAACACAGGCTCCCCCAAGTTATCTTCCCTCACAAAGTTCTGCTGCCTCAGGTCCCACCAACGCAACTTGCCGTCCCAGCTCCCGGTGATAAGCACCTGGCTCATCGTCTGTGGAAGAGTCAGAAAATCGAGACAGCTAATTGGCAAATCATGTGACGCAACGACCGCCTTTTGACTCGAATTCAGGTCCCACATAACTGCCGTCTTCGAGCAGCCTCCGAAAAAGACGCGTCCATCAGCAGAGAAGGACATAGTGAGCAAAGGACTGTCGTGTGTTGTGGTCCAGCTGGGCTGAGATATGACTGCTCCACCGGGATTCCGTGCAACTTGCCAAACAGAGCAAGTTCCGTCCCACGAGGCAACACCGGTCATGAGCATCGGACATTCTTTTGGGGAGAAGCGAACACAGCTGACACAGTCTGAGGTGGTAGCCTCCAGCCGGTGGTCGGCACCGAGGGAGACGGATTGCTTCATGACTTTATCACCAGCACTCGTAATTCTATAATGGAAAAACAGTAACAGGGCTTTTGCAAAAGCCTACCTTTAACTTACGTGCATGTATGCGAGCTGCTGTTTTAATGAGAGAAGGCCAACGACAGCAACATCAAAAAAAAAAGCAGAAGGAAGAAGGCGAGAAGACTGAAGGGATCAAAAATCAAAGTTGTGGAGCAAAGCCAGTCTTTTTGTCAGTACTGCATTCGAGGTTTTCTTTTCCGCAGCAGCGACCAAGAAGACTCTCCCTGTGCAAAGAGAGCGCGAGCGCATTTTGTACAAAGGATGTGCTCAGGCTTCACTTGTGAGAGTTAAATAATATCTCATTGGGGGAAGGTTAAACTGCAGGAGCTTACGTTTTTTAGCCCTTTCTCTAAAAGATCTAAAGGTCGGTGCCGAACCAGTGACAAGTCTTGCGTTTTTGCACGTTCAGAAGAATACAGCAAGTCGACTTAACCTGACTCGCTGCACAACTGTTTTCCTCATGTGGTGTCCCGCAATCAACTTGGTATGTTGCACGCCTGCAGTTAATCTCGGAGGCAACCTGTTGTCGGGGGGGGGGGACCGGTACATCATGCAACCGTTCTTGCCGTTTTTCTTCGCGGAAACTGGCGCAGGTGCGTGGGGGTCACCAAGACTCAGTTTTTGTGGTGGTGCCATGCCGATCTGCTGGTACGATTGTGTCTGCTTGGCCCAAAGCGCTGGATAAAATACAGTGCACTTATTCCCCCCGCCGTTTGCTTTCGACATCCTTTTCTTTTCGCTTCACTGCCTCTTCTCCGGTCTTTTTGCACGCGTCACCGCTCACAAAGGGCGATTTCACAGTAGCCTGGGGCAAGTTTCACATGCTGTTCACGCATATTCGTGCGGTGCGCCCTCTCACTTTCCAAGCGCGTAGAATGTCCATGAGGACTGTAGCCATTGAGCACGGCGTACCTTTGGCGCTCTACTACTTTATCACAAATGAAACCCTCGTTTGCTTGCTGACGTACTTGCTACACTACGATTACTTTGGGCAAGATGACCTTATTGGATTTTTGAAATTTGTCGGAGCCTCGAAATACATAGACCTGAACTCAATCGAAGGAAAAAGGTGGTCATTTTTTGACGAACGGATCACTTTGAGCGCGCGACTCGTCGCAAACTTCACAGCGGCGTCGCTGTTTATGTCGCTATGGACACCCGTTCAGCTGCCCATTTGCATCACTACCTATCCATATCTGAAGCGCATCAGTCAGCGCTTGATGGAAAAGGGTTCTTTCCCTGAACGGATTAAGAGTTGTGGCTGGGTGGTGTAAGGCTGCCGCAAAAAGCTGTATTGCAATGACAACTTCATGTATGCTCTGCTGATGCTGTTTTTCGCAACACAGAGGGAGATGCACTGGCACCGAGATAGAATCTGAATTTTTCAATGCACTGATAAGTAGACAGATTTGACGACGAAAAAAAAAAAATGGATCATCACGCACATTTTTTGAGGAAAATGTGAGCAGGATCTTGTTCTACCTCTTCCCCATTTTTTCTGGGGTGGTGACCTCACTCTGGGCAGGGAAATGACACGAATAACTCTCCATGAGGTACTACACTAGTTCAGCATAGCTACTCCTCTTTTCTCAACTCCATGATTCATAGGTTTTGAAATGTCTGGCATCATCAACGACTTCTTGCGCCGCTGCCTCAAGAAGGTGGCCGGCAAAGTGCAGCCGCTGACAGTGGTGCAGGGAAACGAGGGAGGCGATATGGATAGCATTGTCGGCTGCATATACCTAGCCATTCTTTTTGACAAGCAACCTAAATTTGGCTTTGAGAACCCTGTACCTGTGCTGAACTTTCCAAAAGAGGATTTCGGTCTGCGCAACGATGTCGCGAAGCTCTTCACGGAGCTCGGGATCGATGCATCACTCTTGATGTCGGTGCAGAGGGGGCAGTTTGCGGATAACTTTATCGATATTGCTGCTCTCAACGCTTCTGTTGTTCTTTATGACCATAATAAGCTGAGGGAAAATCAAAGCAATCTCGCCTCCAGGGTTGTCGGGGTAGTGGACCATCACTTCGATGAGCAGCAGTACATCGATACTGCAGTCAAACTAAGAATTCTGCGGTGTGTCGGATCCGCTTGCACACTCATTACGGAGCTTTACCGCGAATGCGGCGAAGATGTTATGTGCCCCACGCTCCTAACGGCTCCGATTATTTTGGACACAGTGAACTTTGAGCCGGCACAAAAAAAAGTGACACCAGAGGATATCGCTGCATATGAGTGGCTGCGTGTCAAGGAGAGCGTTGAGGGTACTGATGCCGCAACTCTCTTTGCGAAGCTGTCAAAGTGGAAGGATGACGTACTGGGACTTAGTGTTCCAGAAATCTTGAGGCGGGATTACAAGCAGTTCAACTTCAAAGCCAGGACAAAGAAGGGTGTTATGTCGACGGGAACTAGTAGTGTTCCGTGCACATGTAAGCAGTTAGAAGGCCATTTCTCTGTTAACATGGTTGTGGAGGAGGCTGCCAAGTACATGGAGCAACACCAGCTGGATGTGCTAGTCTTCACATTTTCTGGTCAAGCCAGCGGCAAGCACTCTCGCGAAATCGCTTTTTGTGCAAAACCTGATACAATGTCAGTCTTTGCTTCCTTTGTGACGGAGGCTCCGAGTGGCTTATCATTTACCAAGATCACGAAGTGCCCAACGGCGGACGGATCATACGAGTACACCTCGTACTCTCTCAGCGACCCTTCTATTTCTCGCAAGAAGCTGGTGCCAGTGCTATCCGAATTCCTAGCTGAGGGGACGCGGAGTCTTTTGTGAGTAGCCGCAATTTCAATTCTCTACAGTTGTGTTTGAAAAACAATTGTTCTGATTGAAGAGGGAAAACAACAAAAAGCGAACAATTCACAGTACAGTTAGAGGGGATACAGCTAGCAGGGTGTGATGGACGCGTGGGCATTATTGTCACCTCACCTATTCCGAGAACGGACGAAAAGAAAAGTATTTGCTGCTTCTCCTCAAGTCCTCCTTTGGTAACAGCAGGGGTTGACTCATGCATCAGAGAAACTTTGGGACATTGTTGCCTCCCTCCACAAGCTCTTCCAAGGCTATCGCCTTCATGCTGGAGTGTGGATTTTGCTGGAAATGCGGTCATACCAATGCGCGAGAAAAAATGAAGAAAAGGTTGCTTTCCTCGCGGACAGGCACATCACATGTTCTTTCTTATCCACCTTTTAGTCATCTCACAACCAACCAACGAAAAAAAAAACCAATATCGACGTCACGTACCACAGCAAAGAAGTATACTTCGTACAGTTTACCAAATTACCTGTCACGCAGACTCAGCTCTTAAGCCTCCTTCATTGCTCCCCTTGGGCAAGAACAATGACCCGTGGCAACCAGCGCGATCTTGCGCGCGAGAAGAACATGAAGAAGCAGCAGGAGAAAAGCAAAGGTCATCGTGACAATGGTCTTTCCTACGCTTCGCGCAAGGAGGCGGATGCCGAGAGGATGCGCCAGAAGCAGGCTGCTGCGGATGAGCGCAAGAACGCTGGGGGCTCGTGACCTTTTGTAACCAACCTGCTATGCCGCTGTTTGTACATTTCTGAAGCAAATATGGGTGCCTGTTGTACTCCCTTAGCTCTTTCTGATGTCATGTTTGTTTGCTGCCAAAAAGGAATCGCTGCCGAATTCTGTCAAATATTCAGAATTTCTGATTTGATAGTAACCGACGCTTCACTCCACTTCCCAGGCGTGATATGCAAACAACGTGCCTTTGCTCTTTTTTTTTCTTTTTTTTTTTTTTTGTTAGAGTGCATGTTCGGTCAGCTAAATCACAAATGGGCGTGAATTATCTCGCTGTCAAGGCGCCACTGAGCGATGAACGGTGCATGCAAGCGGCTGCTTTGCAGTGCATGGCTGCAAGTGAAGGAGCTTAGTGCTTTTGCATCTTTCATAGGTTATGCATGAAAACAAAGCAACGAGAGGAAAACCCAAATTATGCGAATGCACTTGTCGATCGTTTCATGGCTGCAGGAATACGCATGCTCTTCTCTTTTGGTTGCTTTTCTTTTCCAACCTCACTTGTTTCGTCTAGACGTAGCTGATGGAGGACAAGACATTTGTAAAGAGTCGTGACTTCCATGGTATCCACCCAACGTCATATGTTGGAAAGATGCTTTACTCTCCGTCGCCTGCTTAGCAGGTAGAGCTAACCGCGCACTACCATCTCGTTCTCGACGTCCGCGTTTTTCTTTTTTTTTTTTTCATTTATTGTGCATCTTCGACACACACACACACACACACACACAACAACAACAATTTAGTTACCAGCAAAACATGTCCACGTACGACAAATCAGATCAGATAGGCTATGATGACACGGATAATATATTGAATGCAGAGCTGGAGGAAATGATGGCGCGCACCCCGCCAGAGGTGCAGCGCCATCTGCAGCATCGAATCCATGATGGTATCTTGCAGCGCATGAAGGAGGAAACGACACGCAAGTGCATTTCTTTCATCCAAAAGTATGAGCAGTGTGTGAACAGCCAAAAACCGTACAATATGAAGCTATGCTATCCCCATCGCGATGCTATGAACGACTGCGCGCAGGAAGTCAATCGGGAGGAAAACTACCAGCGCTATCGCATCATGTACCTCCGCGGAGAGCTGCTTAAGTACCATGAAAAGCGCGTTGCTAGCAAGATGGAGGCGTTCAAGGTGCAGGCTCCCGACGCGATTCGAGCATGGAAGCACGACTATGCGCCCAAGTACGTGCACATGATGGAGGACTTGGGGGCAGCGCCTCTCGGTAATGCTCTGGGGGCGGCTGAAGAAACCGCAAACTCGAAGTAAACCCCCTCTTTTCGCTGTTGCTCTTCTCAGGGCTAGACTATTTCCCCTTCTCTACGGTAACGGCGAAACGCAAAAAACTAAGGATTCTGAATACAGAGCCCCGTCAACTATTCCCTCGCTCTGATCGACACCGCTCTTCAAGTTCATGAAGCACCTTTGTGCCTCTAAGCGAGAGAGAGAGAGAGAGAGGCCGCTATAACCAAACAAACAACAATGCCCAGAACGCGTCCCACGAAGGTGTAGCCATCAAATGGAGCGGCGATGCAAGCGAGTTCCATTTTGTTTGTGTCGGCACAAACAAAATGGAAGAGGGAAGGAGAGTGAGAGGATGGGGTGTGCTTTTCTTTACATCGTTGTTTCCGTCTTCTCGGGGTGGCAGCAGCGGTGACGAGTGCACATGTGAGTGAGCCGGAGAAGTAGTAGAGGAAAAACGTGGAAAGGCCTCCCTCTCCCTGCCTTTTTCTCAAACGTGCCCCACTCTCTGTCATGCAACACAGCAGTGACCTCTTCCTCACTCCACTCTGCCTCACCCACCCCTCACCCCAGGCCTTTGCGCCACAGAGGCAGCCGTAGACACGCGGCACGGCGGTACCGCGACGCAGTCATCGGTGCACGGCCCCTGCCTCAAGTGGTGCCCACCCACCCCCGCTCCGCAGGCCGCCCCGCAGCCGCACCCGCATCATGACGGTCGCCACCTGGTGCACGCCTCGGGGTGGCCCGGGCTCCCCCACGCCAGTGGGCTGCGAGGGCCCGGTGAGATGCGCTCGAGTCACGCCGACACTCTGCCGACCATGCGGGTGGCGCAAGCGTGGTCACGGTCGCAGGTCGCTCCGACGCCACGCCATCCGGGCCCTGGCCGCCGACATCCGTGGCGGTCAGTCGCTCTGATCCCCGCCCCCTCCCACCCCCCTAGGCCGTAGGTGCGGGGCCCTGGCACTCCCAGAGGCGGCTCGGCATTGGCAGGGATGGGGGACTGCGGGTGGCTTCGCCACACAGAGAGGGAGTGGGGGTGGCGGGCCCTGGCGATGCCACGCGCTGAGGTGTCTCCCCCTCTCCTCGTCATTGGGGCCGTGCCAGCATGTAGAAACAGCAGCATTGTGTGCTTGAGTGGGCCTCTTGCTGCTAATGCGCCGCTTATTGGATGCGCTTGCGTGTACCTTGGCGCCGCCGCCCCTCGCGGTAGGTGATGTTCTCTTAGCCCCTCTGCCCAGCACTCCGGCACCCAGTGCGTTTTGGCTCCCTTTCTTTGCTTTCGCGTGTCCCTCCTTCGCGCATCCTTTTCTCTGCCTGCCCTCTCCCCTCTTCCTCTCCCCTAATATCGACCCCCCCTCCCCTCGCCTCCCCTCCCCCCTTCCCACACCGCCGTTTTGCTGATCTTTTCGTAGTACTCCTTTTTTTTTGTTGCTCCCCCGTCTCAAGCGCTTTTCCCCCGCTTGAAGCACACACACACACACCCACGCACCCACGCACACACACGTCGGCTTCGCCGACGTGTGTCGCTTCTTCGTGCCTCGCGTGGTGTGGTGGTGGTGGCGCGGCGAATCGGCCTCCCCGCTACCCCCTTCGTGGCCACAGCATTCCTTTTCGGTGGTGAGGCATCCTAGCTTATCCAGTCGAGCACTTTGTCAGGGCCTTTGCGTGCTTGCGCGTTACCCTATCCGCTCTCTGTTTTTTTTTTGCAAGCATAACGTCCTATGCGGCGTCTTTCCCTGCGGCGGGCATGGCAGCCGTCTTTTCTCAAGCATCTGTCGGATGTGGAGCCGGTGCCGCAGAAAGCCCCGGTAGAGAAGCAGCGTAGACAGCATATCCCGCTCTCTCTGCAGGCACGTGAGGAGTTGTCGCGCAAGTCGAATGAACTGCAGTACCACGTAGTCACACAAGACTGGTTCGGCCAGCGGGTGGACGACTTTATTACTCAGCACCACCCGGAGTGGGACTATGAGACGGTGAAGCGGCTGGTGCAGCAGGGGCACATCTACCGCTACCGGAGAAATGGGAAGAGGCGGTACACTCGATTGACGGATCGTCTTGAGTTCGATGAGCTCGTCGTCGTGCCGACAGCGAGCTTCTGGGGGCGTCAGCTCGCGCCGCCGAGTGGGGTAGAGTTGCAGAGCTTGTCGACATCGCAGCAGCGGGAGCGGCGGCAGAAATTTCACCTCTCTGCCAAGGCGCGCGAGATGGCGCAGGAGATGGTGCTCTTCAAGAACGAGCACGTCGTCGTGATCAACAAGCCGAGTGGCGTGCCGATCATGCCAACGCATGACCCGCTCGCCATGAACATCACAGACCTGCTTCCGGCGTGGCGGTACACCAACACGCAGATGCCAATTGTGTGTCACAACCTCGATGCTGAAACGAGCGGGTGCGTTCTGCTGGCGCGCAGCGCGAACGCGCATCGCATGCTGGGCCGCATGTTTGTGAAACGCGTCGTACCGAACAGTGTGTACTGGGGCTTCGCGGTTGGAAAGCCGCCCGTCAACTTCGGCCGCATTCGCATGCACTTCGAGATTCAGAAGGGGCAGGGCGGCGACGTTATTGTTGCTCGCCCCGCCCCCACAGCGAACTCCAAGGTGGGGATCGCCGAGTTCGTCGTGAACGCTTCCGCTCTGGAGTTCGGCAGCTTCATCTCCTTTTACCCGCTCACGACGCGGCGGCATCAGGAGCGCATCATGGCCGCCCACGCGCTGCGAGCACCACTCCTCGGCGACGCCAAGTATGGTGGCGAGAGCGCCTTTCCACATTCCTTGTCGCTCTTCTGGGACCCTGCCCGCAAAGATGTCCCACTGCACCTCCATCATCGCAAAATTCAGCTTCCCTACAAGAACGGCGCTGGGGCGTTTGTCTGCGTCACGGCGCCGCTACCGCAGCACATGGAGAAGACATTCAAGCGGCTGGGGTGGCCAGTAGATGCTGACGATCCGCTTATCCCTGGTTGACGGGAGAGAGATGGGGGCGCCGGAGAGGTGGAATGTGGGACGGGGGAGGGTATGCCGAGATGGCGTGCGCTGTGTAGATGTTTTGCTGCTGCTCTCGACGCCCCCCCCCCTCCCTCTTTCATTTCTCGCCATTCTTCTCTCCGTCTTCCTCGCGCCGCAGGTTTCTCCGCGCGCGCGTTCATTGGGAGGTGGCTCCTCCTCCCCCCCCCCCGCCTGCCCTCTCAGACAGACACACCCACACGCACGTGCATCAAACGCCTGCGTGAGAACAAGACGAGGGAGACGTGCTGTGAAGGCGGTTGCGGGTCGTTTTCGCCATCCCCGCGCCTGCGCCTCGTCGAGCGACGCGGGGGGCTCGTGCGGTGTCTACGCAACACCAGGCTCAGGGAAAGCTCACTGCAATGCCTCGAGGAGAGGAGTGTGTGTGTGTGTGTGTGCGTGACATGCACACGTAACAACGAACCAAAAACTGAGAAACGAAAAGCGAAGCAGTGTGCGTGCGCAGAGGCTCCCCACACCTCCCCTACCGCGCCTTCTGCCATCCTTCCGACCTCTCGCTCTCTCTCTCTCTCTCTTTCTCTCTGCCGTCTCTGCGTCACGCACCACCGCCGCGCGCACAGACGGCAGCGGGGGCGTGCTAAGCCCACCCCACTCTGCGGACTTCTGCGGCGTGCACACACTTGTGCAGTAGGGATTGCACGAGGGGGTTAGGGGCGGGGAGCCGGAGGGAATGAGAGCCCAACTATTTCAACGTAGGTTCATACACCCAGACACGCTGGTCTGCCTCGGGGCTGCTGATACGCTCGACCCCTTTGCTCCCGCGTCCTCTGCCGCCTTTTCGTCTCCACGTGGCGTTTGTGTGTGCCTCTCGATGTGGAAAAGAGGAAGGGGTGTGTGGCAGACTTCCTTTGGACGGGTTTAGCACACATACGCACGCACACGCCCACGCGTGTTGGACCTGCCCGCTGCATCTCCCCCCCCCCCTGCCTCTCCGCGCAGACGATGCAGGACCTGTTTCCACTGTGCCCCCTCCTCACTCTCTCACTCACACTCACTCCCTCACTCTCTCACTCACACTCACTCCCTCACTCCCTCACTCACTCACTCCCTCACTCCCTCACTCACTCTCTCTATGCACGTAACGTTCTTTGCCCACCACCTTGGCGCGTCCGCACGCAACGTGCGAAATTACCACCTACGCATGCATGAATGCGCACAGCGAAGGGATATTTGTGGGAGAGAAGGCGACGAGCAGGCTGAGAGAACGAGTGAGAAGGGGGCGCGCACACGTACACGTTAGACGAGGTGGGATCGCGGTGTGGCTCTATTGGCGTTTCTCTCTCTGCTCAGCGATCTGTGTGCGCCTGTATTAAGGGTGCCTGTGTGCACAGGACAGCAGATCGCGAGGGAAAACGCGAGAGCGCGCGCAGCAGGAGGGCATACGAAAAAGGTAGAAAGACGGAGAAGCAACAGCAGCAACTTGCTGCCTCTCCCCCGCTCTCCAACTCTCTTCGTAAGCGACGAGCTACCCGCTCTATCGTCCTCCTCCGCCTTCCGGCTCACGCGCCTTTGTGTGTGGTCTGCTCAGCCCCGCAGACGCTCGGCCCCCCCCCCCCCCCCCCCCCAACACACACACACACCACCCATACATACACAAACCCGAGCAAAGGTTGATGTAGCTGCAGCCCTTACGCATCCCCTCACACACCCACACCCACACACGGCCTACTCCCCACTACAGCTTAGGGTTCCAGTGCAGGAGAAGTGAAAACAACGGCCCCCCCCCCCAAAAAAAAAAGATGCCCTTTACGGAGGTGTATGGCGTGGAGCAGTTCCGTGAAATCGCGAACGAGCCCACTCTCACCGTCGTGTGCTTTAGCGCGGTGTGGTGCGGTCCATGCAAGACCATCGAGAAGGATCTGGACAGGCTCACTTACGAGTTTTCGAATGTGCGCTTTGCGAAGGTGGACGCAGACAACAACACGGAAATCGTAACCAAGTGCCGAGTGATGCAGCTGCCGACCTTCATGCTGGTGAAGGCGGGGCAGATGCTCGGGTATGTCATCGGGGCAGACTTAGCGCAGCTCAAGGCAAGGATACGAGAAGAGGCGAACAAGTCGTGAGCGTGGACGCGTCAGTATTGTTGTATGTGCGTGTCTGCGTGTGGGGCGGGGACTGTGCACAAGCGCGGATATCTGCAGAGGCGGCAGGCATAGGAAGCGGCTTTGCGTCTGTCCTTCCTCTGTGTTGTGGCGCCTCATCGTTTTGCTCAACTTCATAGCGCTCTATGTTCTTAATATTGTTGCCGCTTCTTCCGACTCAGCCCCCCTTTACCGTTGCCTCTTTGTGTGTGTGTGTGTGTGCTGTTTTGTTTTCGCGTCTGCGGCTCCCTCTCTCTCTCTCTTGTCAGCGTTGTCGTCATTGTCGCTGATATCGTTGTTGTGATCGCTCTTCTCATCTTCGGCCCCTCCTCCGGTTCTTGTTGCGCCGACCCTGTCGTCGTTCTATGGCACTTCATGTTTTGCCTGAGTGTCGATGACGGCATTTTCTCCCCCCCTTTTTCGGCTCTGCAGAGCCACACGCGAACCGATCGGTAAAGCGCAGTCGCGTACTCGGACTTACCGTAGTGGCGACACAAAGTGTGTGTGAGAGAGAGAGAGCAAAACGAGCGCTGAGAAGAGCAGATCCGCGGAGAAGCAGCAGCAGGTGACCCACATACTTCCCCTCCGCCCGCCCGTACGCGCCCCTACTCCAGCAAAAGCGAAAAGTGCTTGTAACCGTTCACACGCATCCACTTACACGCACACACACACACACACACACATATGCTCGCTATTGTGGATGCCTAATGCATCTCCTGGATGTACTGCGTGTGTGCGTCTGTGCCTCCCTCCTTCCTTCTCGGGCTTACTTAATATACCCCCATTGCGCAGATTTCGGCTCACCATCCCATCCTAGCATGTGCCATGAGGTGGGGGTGCGGAGATGGTACCTTTTTCTCACCTTATTGCTTCCTCCACTCTCCCCCAACCCAATCGACCGTTATGTCACCTTCCCATCCATACATGAGCACACGTACACCCGCAAGCACGAGCGTGTGTGCGCATCTACGTGGCTCCTCCGCTCCCGCCAACTAATCAAGCTCCCACTCTCATAGCTCTCCTCCCTTCTCCGTCACTTACACCCACACCCACCCACGCATAACCAAAAGGGCGCGTCCTCTCCCCACTCTCTCCATCGACGAACTAAGAAAACCTCCGTTGTCACTCCGTGTGTGGAGTGTGTGTGTGTGTGTGTGTGCGTCTGTGCTTCGCCGGCTGATGGTATTTCTGGTGAGGAGGAAACAAGAAGAAAATGCCTCAGAACGCAGCGCATTTGAACCGCCTGCAGATCCGCGAGCAGGAGGCGCTGAACCAGCAGCGCCGTGTGCAGGACGAGGTGGTGGCGCGGCGCGAGGCGGAGGCAGTCCGACGGACGCAGGCCCAATACAACCACGTCGCCTCCCACGGCTACGGGCGAGTTGGTGATCATAGTGGCGCTCGTGTTGGAAATGGTGGTGCCCCCGCCTCCAATGGCAATCGTAACACATTCCAAAGAGGTGCAAAACCCCGGTTACTTGCCCAAAGTGCAAAAAGAAGG
>NC_009294.2:71590-81966 GCF_000002845.2 Leishmania braziliensis MHOM/BR/75/M2904 | reverse complement strand
CACAGAGAAGGGGGGGGGATAGAGCCCGCGCCACCAACGCAGCAACACACAGAGGGGGGAGAGGAAGGAGGGGGGGGAAAAGCCAGCCCGAAGACCTTTGGGGGGGACAGGCCCGGGCGTGCCCTAAGGACTGGACTTTTCCCGTATCCTCCACATGCCCTACAACCCACCTCCTCTATCTCTATCTCTCGTTTACCGCCCTTTCCTTCCCCTCCCCCCTTTCTGTGTTCTCTCTCTTTCGCCAGTGCCCCGTACGGCAGGGCACCTGTGGTGGTGATGGGGGGGGCCTCGTTTTAGGGAGTGGATGGTAGACGTCCGCCAATTGCTCTCTCTTCTCTACTTCCATCTCCTCGGCCTCAAGACGCCCTCCCCCTCCCCTCTCTCCTCACGGGAATTCTGCGCCCTGCGTTCTTCTCTCTCTCTCTCTCTGTGTGTGTGTGTGCGTTTTCTACTTTGGTGTTGTCGCCGCCGCCGTGGCGTGCCGTGCCGTGGCAGCACCGGTACGACGCATCGAAGGATGTTGCTGCTTCTTTGCCTCTCCTGTGTCTGCCTGTCTGTCACTATATATATATATATATATATATATATACGTCTGTGTGCGTGGGTGGGTGGGTGAAGGGAGGAGGGGGGGGGGCTGGAGAGCGCTGCTGGCGCCGCACCTCCTCCCTCCCTCCGCTGCACACCTTTCACCCCCTCCCTCCCCCCCCCCAATGCCCACCACCGCTCCTCCCCTTCCCACTCATTCGCGGACAGTCTGTCACGCTCGCGTTCTTTTCTCTCTCCCTCTTGGGTCGAATTACCCACTCGTTCGGCTGCGCTCGTGTTGCTTCACTCGAGTGCGTGTCTCTACGGGTGCTCGTGTTCGTAAGTGAATGTGAGTGCGAGTGCTTGCCACTACCGCGGCAATCTCTTCGCTTATTTGCGTCCCTTCTCTCTCTCTCTCTCTCTCTCTCTCTCGCATACACACCCACACCCACACCCACACACCCACACCCACCCACCCACACACGCACACATACACACGCACACATACACTTCTTTATCACGCAGGCAAACGTGTGTACCCTCCCCCTCTCTCCACACACCCACCCACACACACGTGCAACAACACACACCACTACTTCACCTTAGACGTAGATTTGCTTAGACTTACATTGGCCTTGCCTCAGAGAGGGAGAAGGGCAGGCACACCCGGTAGTCAGGCACGCGAGTGCAGTAGAGGTCTGTTTTGTGCCCACCTCTCCTTCAGAGAGGGGGTGGTAGAGAGAAGAGACATTATGGATGTGCGAGAGGAGCTGGTGCAGCTCTACCGCACCTACAACCCGCGGCGTCTCACGGATATCGATGCGATCTTGGAACAGTTCAAAGGGCGCGAGCGTGCCATGGTAGCGGCACTTCGCGAGAAGTATACTCGCGGTGGTGCGTCGGCCGACTCATCGTTCACTGGCGCCTCCGCTGCACCCCTGGCAGAGGTGCCGTCGCGGCAGACGGTCACTCGAGAGGTGGCAGCAGCACCACCACCACCACCACTCACAGCAGCGGCTGCTGTTGGCGAGGCGCCTTTATCGGCACCCGTTCCCCCACCTCCGTCTTCTACAGCCGCTCACCTATCCTTTGCTGACCGATCAACTGGTGAGGCGGCGCTTAGCACCTTCATCCCTTCCCCATGCGCTGGCAGTGCTGCGATCGGGCACGCTACCGCCACCGCTGCCGGTACCGCTCCTGCAGAGCGCCACCAAGAAATGGCACGGCTGATTGATCAGATGTGCTCCGTGGATGTTGAACGGCTGGCTGGTCGTGTGGCGATGCTGTCGGCGTCCGCGCCGTCACCGTCTCTGCGTACGCCACGACTACGGTGGCGTACGCAGAGCCGTGAGGCGTCGGTGCTCCAGGTGGACGGCGAAGGCAATGCTGGCCGATACAGCAGCAGCAGCAGCAGCAATAGGGAGCTAACCGAGCTGCTGCGACACACCGCTGTCTTCTTGAACTTCTTCTCGCAGTGTGCCCGGCGCTTTCTCCTACTTGCAGAGGAGGAGTGGGGGCGTCTGGCAGGTTCAGCGTTGACCGCATCCGATGGCGTAGCATCGTCATGGGTGCCTCCACGGATGGAGGCGCGCCGAACTGCCGTCGAAGTGCCGCAGCGATCGCCGCACCAAGGCCACCTCAGCACCCGTGGCAGTAAGGACAACGCCGAACCGATGCGCAGTGGCGTTGATGGGCCTCCACACGACAACGGTAACCACGAGCGTGATCGCTGGTGTGGCAGCAGCAGTAGTAATAATGGTGACAACGACGAGAACGCAGCGCCTGGCATTGGCACCCGCCCCCTCTCGTCGACGAGGGCTTGTATTCAGCCTAATGCAGCGATCGTGTCCCCACCGGAGCACTACGCCGGGGCACCGCCGACACCGTCTGCTGTTGCCGCTCCTGTCCACAGCTGTGATGTGAACCAAGCCCATGCAACAGTCTCCAGCAGCCGCCGACGTAGTTCGTGTGTACGAGGCATCCGTCAGCCTTCCTTGTTCTCCTCCTCGGCCTCGCCTCCGCGAGCGTCGACCGGTTCCCCTCCTCTGCCGGCGACGGAGCGAGGCGGGGACCGCGTGGCCGGAAGCAGCTCCCCGACGTACCGCACGACGACCGTATCGCCGCTCACCTCGTCTACCAGTAGGCGCAGTGGACACTCGCCTCGCACGCCATCCCCTCCGTCTCCGCCGCGCCACGGCGAAGGCGAAGCGACATCAGGGGCTTCGGCTGCGGCTGTCACTGTGAGGACACATGCTGACCAGCACAGCCCTTCCTTGCCTCTCGATGGTTCCCCCGCTGCCACACCACCGCGGCCCTTGGACTCTCCACCCACGCACGGCGGTGCGCTGATCTTGCGACCTCCACCAGCGCTGACGCCGCTCGCGCGCAGGCGAGTGCACACGTGGACGCCGTCCTCTCAGCTCAACCGTTATGCAGCGGCGTGCGCGGCTCTGCAGAGCGGTGACTGCGTCGTGCTGCAGCCTGGCGTGTACTACGAGGAACTGGTGCTGGACAACTGCGGACACGTGGAGCTAGCGAGCGCGTACCCGGGTGCCGCGGTAGTGCTGCGGCCTTCCTCGAAGCTGGCGCCGGCGCTCCGCATCCGCGGCGCACGCAGCCAGGTGGAGCTGAAAGGTGTCGTGCTCGTGCAGGGGGAGGGAGTCGAGGCGAAAGACACACAGATGGTCGCTGCGGCTTCCGCTACTCTGTCCTCCACTTTCTCTACCGCACCCGCGCTCCCACTGCTCTCGGTGAGCGATGGCGCGGTACTGCAGGCGACGGCTTGCCATTTCTACGGTGGCGCTGGCGGCGGCGTCGTCATCGCCGGACCGCACACGCACGCCACACTGGACCTGTGTCTCATCTCGCTTTGCAGTTTTGCTGGCATCTATGTGCACAATGGCGCCAGCGTTGAGGTGCGGCAGTCGAAGGTGAAGAAGAGCGAGGCGGGCCTGCGAGCGCTGGAGGCGTCCTTCTATGTGAGCGAGTCAACCCTGGAGGAGAACAAGACGGACGGCATCGTCGTCTACAAGGGCAGCATGGGCGTTCTGGAGGGGTCGAGCCTCTTGAACAATGGCGGCAATGGGCTCTTCCTCGAGGGCGGCTCCGGGGAGGAGGTGCGGGTGATTGGCTCGACGATTGAGCTGAACGCCTTCTACGGGGTGCAGCGCTCCCGCAGCTCGACGCTGCATATCCAATCTTCCTATATACGCGACAACGGCTTGCTGCCCATCAGCGAGGAGGGAGGCTGAAAGTGGAGTAGGAGAGAACATGCGGAAGGGGTGGGAGTGGTCGGGCGTGGGACCGTATTGTGCGACCACGCGCTGGCGAGCGGTGGTCACCGTTGTCGGTGAGACAGCGGGAGGGGACTGTAGAACAGGCGGCGGCACTTCACTGCCGTGGTGTTTCGATTTTTTCTTTTGTGCCTCTCACTGCGCTGTGGGCATGTAGCACTGCCTCTACCTCCGCCTTCCCCCCGTCACCGTCAACTCGTCCCTCAAGCAACGCCTCCACTCACCGTTTGCTTCCCTCTCCACAGCCAACGAAGCCAGCACGGATAAAGGGCGGAAGTAAGAGGAAAGGGGGGGGGGATTCGGGACACTTCATGCAGAGCCACCCCCCGCAAGATCGTGCAGCAGGGATGCTCGCGCTGGCGAATCATACAGCCTGCTGACACACCCACGCACACCAAAGTCTATCAGCAAGTGCAGACATACCCAAGCATATGTGTATATCTGCGTGCTGTGAGAGTCGTATCCGAGCACTTTATCAAGGCACCACTCGTCGTCCTCCCCCCTTCCCCAATCCTTTCAGTCTACCTCTTCAGGCAGGCAGGCAGGGACGTCTGTGTGTGTGTGTGTGTGTGTGTGTGTGTGCGTTGACGCTGCACCTCTTCTCCGCCCCCACCCCCCTTCCCCAAAGATGCGAAAAACCGAGCACCAAAACAACAACGGCAGGTGAAGAGAAGCGCTACGCACTCCTGGGCTATTGTCTGCTGCCTTGACCATGGCGGCGAGCGCTGCATCGTGCACTGCTGCTGAGCTTGATTAGCACTCATGTGATCGTTTGCGTTGTTGTATGCTCCCTCTGTCTGTCCCCACCCGCATCTCTCGAAGTTACCCACCGCCTTCATCTCCCCTTCTCTTGACTCCTCGTTTTGGCTGCGGCCGAGAAAGAGCGCCTTCATCATTGGTTGTACCTGACGACCGTGCCCCCCTCTCCCCCCTCGCCCCCCACATACACCCACACTACGGATGGCAAAGGGCCCATGGAGCACGACGACCTCCTGGACGATCTTCTCTCTTGGACGCCGCCCACACCGTGCGGCAATGGCAAGTCCGGCCCCTTTACCCCAGCTTCCTCTTCGATATCCCCGCACACGGTGTCTCGTCAGCCGCGCGCTGGCTCGCTGCACGAAACGTGCGTGAACACGGCGGCAACTGCGACGAAGACAAGTATCGTGAGCCCCGACCGCTGCCATCGCAATGCCAGCGATACAGACGAGGAGCAGAACGCCCGGTGTGCAGCGCCAGCACCTACTGGGACGTCGCCACCGCCACCCACGTCAGTGCCAACGCTTTCCCTCCAACCGGACATGGTCCAAAGACTGTACCCGCATCAACGCGCAGGCATTCAGTGGCTCTACGCTCGCCATTGCAAGTCCCGTGCCTGTCTCCTGGCGGATGAGATGGGCCTCGGCAAGACAGTGCAGGTGGCTGTCTTTCTTGGCCAGCTCTACGCGCGGCAGATGATCAAGACGACGATCCTCGTCGTCCCCCCGACGCTGATCTCCATGTGGACGGCCGCTTTCGCAGAGTGGGGCGGCGCGTCACTTATACGGCTCGTCGAAGTCATCCACAATGAGCCCCGCATAAAGCGGCAGACGCGGTGGCGGAAACTGCGCTATGGGCTGCCTTGTGTGCTGCTCACCACCTATGGCGTGCTGCGGCAGGACGCGGCAGCCATGAGCGCCACTCTTGTGGACTACGTTGTGCTGGACGAGGCGCACTTCATAAAGGACCCCAGCACCTCTGTCTTCAAGAGCGCCATGACCCTCGCCGCACGGCACAAGATCGCGCTGACAGGCACGCCACTCATGAACGCCTTCGATGACATGTGGAGCGTCTTTCGCTTCCTCGATGGGTCGGTAATCGATGTGGACCGGGCGAAATTCAACACCATCAGCGCGACCCTGCTGCGCGGTAATCAGCGTGACGCCAGCGCGGCGCAGCGGGCGGCTGCCTCGGACGCGCTGGCAAAGCTGCAGGCCGCCATTCGCCCTTTCACGCTGCGCCGCGAAAAGAAGGACGTCGCTGCGGACGTGCTGTCGAGTAGGAAGGAGGACGTCGTCGTGTGGGTGCGCTTGACGGACGCGCAGCAGCAGCTGTACGCGGCCTTCTTGGATTCCAAGGAGGTGGCGTCCGCCCGTGACGGCGCAGCGGACGTGGACTTCACAGAGGTCACCGCTGGCGAGGATGGTGTGGACACGGAAAAGGCTAAGCTAGGCAGTGGCGGCCCGTCAGGTGCTGCCACTACTGCCAGTGCATCAACGAATCCCTTGCTTCTCCTGACAATGCTGTTGCAGATCTGCAACCATCCCTGGTTGAGCCTCGTCGACGAGGCCTTCGCAGCGGCCCTCGCGCACAACCCGTACGAGGCCCCCGTGGCAGAGATTGGCGATATCTTTGGTGGCGCAAAGCTGTGGGTGGCACTGCAGCTGATTCTCCGCTGCGTCTCGGAGCGGCGCAAGACGCTCGTCTTCTCGCGCTCAAAACGACTTCTGCACCTCCTCAGTTTCCTCCTGCGTGAGTGGCGACTGACACACACACAGGTGGACGGCGGCACGCCGAGCGAGCGCCGCTGCGCCGAGGTCGACCGTTTCAACAGCAACGCGGGCGTGTGGGTGTGTCTACTCACGACGCAGGTTGGCGGTGTCGGGCTCACCTTTAGCGCCGCCTCGGCGGTGGTGCTGCTCGACCCCAGCTGGAACCCGTCTGCGGATGCCCAGGCTGTGGACCGCGTCCACCGCATTGGCCAGCAGCGCAACGTCGTCGTCTTCCGCCTGGTGACGTGCGGAACGGTCGAGGAGAAGGTGTACCGCAATCAAATTTTCAAGCGCATGGCAGCGCTGCAGTCCACGAAGGGCAGCAGCGGCGGAGAGGGCAGTCGGCCTCCGGAGCCAGGTGCTGATGGAGAGCTCTACCGCTACTTCACGCGCCTGCAGCTGCGCAGCATGTTTGTCATGGATGATGTTGAGCAGAGCAGCACAGCAGAGCAGCTGGAGCTGCTGCACCCGGGGCGCGTCCGCTCGCAAATGCGCGAGGAACTCTGCAGGATCGACGGTGTGCGCGACGTGAGCGACAATGCATGCGTACTGACAGAGGCGGTCGACGCGGGCGCAGCGGGCCGCGATGAAGCAAACCTGACGCTCACGCCTTCGGCCACGTCGGGGCGCACGGGGCATGCAGACTCTGTCTCACCAACGTTATCGCAAGCATCGCTGTCCCAGCAGACGCTGGGGCAAGTACGCAGCCGCTCAGACGACGCGCAAGGCGGCGATGGTGCTTCTCGGCGCTGCCGCGTCGAAGAGGACACGCTCACCAGCGTGCATGTTGAAAGGGAGGGCTACGGCGCTTCCACGAATCCTAGGGGGGCCTTCGGAGCGGCTTCACAGACGACCGCGCCGGCGATATCCGCGCAGCCCGAGTTGCAGAGCTCTCAGCACGCCAGTAGCTCGCCGTTTCCTTTAGCTCTACCCGACCGCAGTGCAACGATGCTGGCACCCCTTTGACAGCGTGGGAGCTGCACGAACTTCTCTCTCTCTCGTGCGCGGCCCCACGCCTATCAGAGGTGACTGCAGGCGATGAGACAGAGGTGGCACCATGGCCACGACTCTCGTTGGGTGACTCTCGCTTGGGCACGCTGGCGACGCCACATCGCCCTTCGTAGTGCTGCCCCCACGACACACGTAACTAGCACCGGCGTAGACAGTGGAAGGGCGAATGTGTTATCCTCTTGGGTCAGTGCCGACGGCGAGGACACCGTTTCGTCAGTCATCGCCCGTAGCGGGCGGAGCGATGGCTGCGGCTCCGCCGAGCTCGTCTCCTGCCGCTCCCTCTCTCACTCGTCTCTCTGCTCTGTGCGTGTGTGTGTACGCTCAACGATTGCCTCGGCTGTGTGAGTGGTGGCGTGTTGCGTGGCCGGCTGGTGGCACACTCAGCCGCCATTTTCCCTCTCTTTCTTTTCTCTCATTTATTTCCTCCGCTTGGTTTCTTTAACTCGTTAGATACGCGACTCCCCTCGCACTTGTTCACCCCTCTCCCCCACCTCCACCTCTGCGCATACGCGAGCGTGTGTGTGTGTGTGCCTCTCTCTCCCTCTACACGCATGCACATCTCTGCATGCGCAGGCGGACCTGCACGTGTACGCACCCGCACCGCTTCTAGGCCGCCCCTTCTCTGAGTTTACCTTCCCTCGCACGCGTGCTGTTTAAGCGCTGGTCCTTCTCTCTGACTACCACACAAGCAATCATGCGGGAGGAAAGACCATTGAGGACAGCGCTGATATGCAACGAGCTGCTGTAACTCCATACATGCACGCACGCAAGCAGCTTCACACACCTTCATGTTTGTGTGCTCGTGAGTGTGTTTTCCGTGTCACCTTCGCTCAATCCCTCCTACGTGTGCGTGACCGTGGACAAGAGCGCCTGTTTCTTACGTCCCCCTTCCCCCTGCCCCAACCGGTGTAGCTCACCGCCTTCACCTGTGCTACACACGGGGTGAAGTAGACACAGCTTCCTTCTCTGCACTCCCTTTTCTTCCAGGCTGTTGCGGGATGTTACTGCTGCCGCTGCTCATCAACACGCGCCACCTTCTCACTACCTTCCCCCCTCCTCCTCTTCTCTGCACCCCCCCCCCCTACACCCACCCACACACCCACACACACACACCCACACTGATATACACTCGAAAGGATGCCTCCTTTTCTTTTCCTGTGCCCGATGTACCGCACGGCACCTCAGATTCTCTTTCAGTTTGTGGGTGGCCTGAGCATCACCCAGTACGCCTACCCCGTGCTCTACGACGCCTTCACCGCCGAGAAGAGCGATCCCCATGCCGCCACTGTCGCCATGCCAAGCAACAGCGGCAGCTTCTCGGGGCTATGGGGGAGCGTGAGGTGGAGCTTCCGAGCCCCCCCAGTGGATAGAGCCCTCTCAGATGACGTCGCGGAGCTCCTGCGCACTCACTGCTGGTTCGCGTCAGCAGTCCTATTGCTCACGGTAGTATCTGGGGGCGCGCCGTCGCTGCTGGGGAGCGGGCTCAGCGTGTACTGCAACGGAGGCCCCGAGGGAAAGGCGCGCTACTCCCGGTTGAAGCAGCAACTCCGCAACTTTTCCGAGAAGGGCAATCAGGTATAGCAAGCTTTCGGTGCCGCGGCATCTCGAGTGGGTGAGGTGTGTTTGGTGGCTCTTGGTTGACAGACTTGTGTGTCGTGCTGATACACAGCTGAAGAAGAGCAACATGAGAGAAGGCTCAAAATTGTCAGCTTAAAAATGTTCGACCGGATACGGTGTGCTTTGTCGTCTTCTGCGCTGTGGTGATTACTTCGCTGTTGTTTGTTCTCCCTCCCTCTACCAACCCTTGTTTTTCACCCTCTCTGGCTGCGTGTGTGTTCTCTCTGGAGGTGCTTGCACCGCCGCCAGTCACCATCTCTCTCTCTCTCTCCCTTCTCTTCTCTGCTGTTTTCCTTTTGCTCGTGTCGTGGATGTGTGGAGTGGGGTGGTGAGCCGCTGTCGCATTTTTTTCCCTGTCTGCTCGTGTGCTTCGATGGCACCTCCGTGTTGCTCTTCGGCTTTTTTTTTTTTGCTTTACTTCGTGCTGTGGTGTGCCGTTTCACGCCTTCTCCACAGTGTGAGGGGGGTGGTGAAGGGTGGCGCACTTTGCCCTCCCCCCTCCTCCCCCTCTCCTCCTCCCCCTTTCACGCACCAAGCGGATAATGAAAGGAGCGAAGCAGCAGAGGTGTGCGTGTGGGGAGGGGAGGGGCTGCGTTTGTCAAGGAATGCACAAAACAGGCTGTTGTACTGAGATCACGCTGGGGGAGGAAGGGAGGAGGGGGGGGTGTAGACCCCCTCCCCCCCAAACTGACAGTATCAACACTGCAGAGCTGCAGGCTGTTGCATGTGCTTTGGAGCCCTCACCACCTTTCTCGGCCTCCGGGAGCAGAGCTCTGTGTACATGTGGATAATACCTCCGCGCCTTTCGCGCTTTGCGAGGGCCGCTCTCGGAGTCATGTAAGTCACACCGAAATCAACCAGCGCATTCTCCAACCCCTCTTACGTGACCTCAGCCAGTTGTAGGGAATCCACACCCGGTGATCCAGCCGACAGACCTCGTCGTGACTCCGCCTACCTGACGCCCCCAAAAAAGCGGGATCGGGTGAGACGCGGGAAAGTCGGAGGAAGGAATAGCGCTCAGCACCCTCATGAGTAGCAACCCAGACATTATGCAGACCGCACCTCAACATCACCTTGAGTCACGCGGCTCGGTGCCAGCGGCGCGGTCACACACACACACACACGCTTTCCTTACCGGGTTGTGCGGCTATACGTGTGTGCCACTCTGGTGACAGACCGTTTCTCTCTCGCACCTCCGCTGCACTTTCGCTCTCTTCCCACCCTCTCTTCTCTCTCACGCCAGCGAAGGAAAGAAGGTGCTCGCGCAGAGCGAAAGTGACCCCCTCCCTCCCCCCCCCCCACGGACTGTCACAAGAGTGGCCCACACGTATAGCCGCACCTTCAGGTAAGGAACGCGTGTGTGTGTGTGTGTGACCGCGCCGTTGGCACAGAGCCGCGT
>NC_009294.2:69637-71490 GCF_000002845.2 Leishmania braziliensis MHOM/BR/75/M2904 | reverse complement strand
GGGGGCGCCCCCGGTCCCGGTGCCGCGTCAGATGACGCACTGCTGCGCATCGCTGCGGCGTGGACGTCACCGCCGTCGCTGCGGCAGTCGCGCGGGGGTCCGCTGCGCCGGACGACGATGAACATGGAAGGATGGGCATGTCGTTTCTTTCGCGGGTGGACTGAAGTCAACTGAGGCGGCACGGTCCCTGCTGCGTCACCACTCGCACACGCGCCATGATTGCCATCATACATGTCGCCCTCATCGCCATCGTAGTCCTTCATGCTGCTCACAGACGTGGGTGTAAACGGGGCTGGCGCGCGAGCGCTGCGAGCCGCCGCCGCCGCTGCTGCTGCGGCATCGTCAAAGTGCCGGCGCAAGGCACGGTGAACAACGGGACTACACACAAGCGCCTTCATCTCCGGCGCTGTGTCCATGGCAGCCCGCGCCATAGTCCGTGCCGAGCTGTCGAAGACGACGACAACGAGGCCGACACTCCAAGCTGCGTAACACGTGACGAGCCACTCCCAACGCGTGTCCTCGACGATGCCGATCAGGTCACCAGGACGCAGGCCCATGCTGCAAAGACCGAAGCCGAATGCCTCCACGCGCGACCACCATACATCTGCGGTCATGTACTGCTGCGGGCCAAGGTAGTAGAGTGAGGGTGGCTCGGAGTGCTGCTGGTCCTGCTGCTGCTGCTGCAGTGAGGGTAGAGGGGCTGCGGCGCTGCTGCCGCCATCACCGACGAGGGGAGCGGAGGGGTGTGAGCAGCGCTTGCGTGGCACATCGCTCACTGGCGGGCACGACGTGTCGTCCTCAATCTCGCCACGGGCGTTGTCCACCCGACCACCACCGCCGCCGCCGCCGTTGGTAAGCCGCCGCCAAAGCGGATCTTCCGGTGGCAGCTCCGTCACGCGATCAATACTGCGCCAGCAGACGAGCGGCGCGGCGCCAATGCGGCGGCAGGCTGCCGCCATCTCCTCCACCAGTGAAATGAAGCGGCCGGTGTCGTGCGCGGTGCTGCCGAGGCCCTCTCCCGTCGTCAGCAGCGTGCGTGTCGTGCTCGTACGTGGCGCGTCACGCCGTCTGGACGGAGTTTCTTGAGGGTCGTGGAGTCCCTTTTGCGGCTGTTGTTGCGTCGGTAGCGGTGGCGTTGGAGACCATGTGGCCACCTTGGTGGCCATGTCCTCGCCTCCGGCATTCGCGGCGGTGTCTAGCAGGAAGACGCTCGGGATGGTTGGCGCCATGCTGCCCGCTAGTACCGAAGGGACCGACTGCATAGTCAGCGCCGCGGACGACGCCTTCTCCGTGTACAGGGCCGTATGCTGGTTGAGGTAGTAGTCCCGCACCCGTGTGCTTCGGCAGTGCCGCCATCTGCAGGGCTGCATCTGACAAGCACGTTGTCAACCCTCCCGAGGTCCGCAACGACGGAGACAACACTGGTGCCGGCGCCACCGATGTCGACGGCGACGCGGCCGCCGAGGTCTCGCGTCTACTCCTTACACGCCTGCTCGCCACGAAATCAGTACCGATCCCGCCCTCAGCAAGTCAGGTGCATCCGCAGCTGCACCATCATGCGATAGAACAGCCGGCAGTGGACAACGCTCTGTACACCAGCTCGCTCCCCGTAGTACCACCACTGGCATCGGCAGGGGTGGCGAGCTCCCCCTCGACCACTCCGCCCATGCAGCCGCAAGATCGCCCCCCGTCACCCTCCACAATGGTGTTTATGCCCAGTGCCACGGCCACCGCCCCCCTCACACCGGCTGCTTCGCCAAGGAGACAGCGCAGCAACAACGCGGAGCCGCCCCTTTCCATGCTGGCGACAGCGACCTCAACGCAGACGCCCACGCCACACCTCGCACCAGCCG
>NC_009294.2:60382-69537 GCF_000002845.2 Leishmania braziliensis MHOM/BR/75/M2904 | reverse complement strand
TTCCCACCCTGTTTTTTTTTTCACGCCAGGGAAGGAAAGAAGGTGCTCGGGGAGGGGGAAAGTGAGGCTTTCTTCCCCCCCCCCCCCCCCCCCACACACACACACACCACACCCACACACACGCCTTCATTCGCATTCCGCCGGCCCCGCTCCCCCGCTCCCCCCGTTACGGCCATCGCCGCAGCCTTTGCGTTTCTCCGTGTGCGTGCATTTGTGTGCTCAGGGCCAGGCGTCATCGTCACCACCACCATGACGGGCGTCACCTCATTCACCGTCTACGGGCTCGTCAAGGCGGCGGACTTCCAGCGGTGCGCAGAGGCGGCAGCGTACGTGAATGAGAAGCTCCCTGAGTCCTATGCGGTCACAGTGACGCTAGAGGTTCCACGAGATTTTTTCGAACGACGGGACGCGTGGGCATCTGTGGGGCAGCTGCCGTCACAGCAACAGCCTGCCGATAACTCATCTTCTCGGGGCGGTGAGCCAGCTACCACGGCGTCCGCGGCCTCTAGCGAGCCAGCCGCGGTAGTGGTGGTGAAGCACGGCAGCGATGGCGAGCCACAGCGCCTTCTTACTGCAGAGATGTTCCTACACAACATCGCTAGTCACACGCACTATCGGCCCGATGCCACAGAGGACTACTACACCGCGCAAGGGCAGCGTGCGTGGCGCGCCTTCCTCGCATCGCGTGGCCGGCAGTACTGCTGGATGGACGTGTCGGTGAGCGGTATGGCGGTGGGGAGGATTTGGTTTGAGCTGTACACAGCTGTGGCACCGTTGACGTGCAAGAACTTCTGCGAGCTGTGCCGTGGCACCACGGTGGCCATGGGCGACACGGTCTCGCCTAACAGCGCCTTCGACCCGCTGCCAGCGCCGCAGTCGTACGACATTGGCTACAAGGGGACTACGTTCTTCCGGACTTTAAAGGATGCGTGGGTGATGGGGGGAGACGTGACCGGAGCGCACTCCGGCAACGGCGGCTACTCGTGCTACGGCCGCTGCTTCCCAGATGAGACCTACGCCGTTCCCCACGACGCGGCTGGAGTCCTCGGCATGTGCAACGACGGCCCGCACACGAGCAGCTCCACCTTCTACATCACGCGTCGGCCCATGTCGTGGATGAACGGCAAGTATGTCGCCTTTGGTCGAGTCATGGATGGCATGCACGTGGTGGATGCGATCCACGCGGTAGAAGTACGCCACAACCAATCCCCGAAAGCGGAGATCGTCATCACTGACTGCGATGTGCTTGACACTACTGCGTAGGGAGAGAAGGGTGGGGACTCGCGAGGGAGTCGGGCCTGCTCAAGGTCAAGCCAACACCGGACGATTGTGGGTGGCAGAACGGCGGTCAGCATGAGGGCGGCAGCACCGCCGCCTCCTCTCCGCTCCCTCCCCTTCACAGAGGGGTGTAGCGTGTGGCGGCCTCTGTTTGTACGTGCATGCGTGTGTGTGTGTGGTGCCGCGGCTCGACGCTGTCCTTCTCGCATCATGGCGGGCCTTTGTTGTCACGTGTGCCTTCCCCTCTCTCTTCGACCACCATCCGAGTTGCGAGAGCCACCCCCCCCTCCGCCCCCCATCTCTCTTCCTCCTCCTCACTTGTTTCTCGCTTGTCCGCTCTCTGTGTGGTTGTGTGTGTGTGTGTGTGTGTGTGTGTGTGTGTGTGTGTGTGTGTGTGCGACTCGAGTTCACACGTGGCGCCCATTCCCTCGCTCGTGCTCTCTCTTTTCTCTCTGTCTGTTCGTGTTTGATGTACTACTAGGGCACCCCAACTCACTACACCGAAGCGCACTCCGTCATCATCGCACTCTGTCTGTCCGTCTCTCTCACTCTCTCTCTCTCTGCATCGCGCTATCCGCCTGTGCGGACAGCGCTAGCGGCAGCAACAACGATAGCGACAACGCTCCCTCCTCTGGCTTCGTCTCCCCCACTCTGTCAGCCCACGGATCCCCCACCTCTCTCTCCCTTTCCCTCTCTGGCCTCCACGCTCATCAAGAGAAGCACAACAAGACGCTAAACAACATGGCCACTGGAGCTTCGTTCCCCGCCTCGCTATACGCTCGCTCATACAGGCACGCTCCTCCCCAAAGCCCACGGCGGGGCGGCGGTTGCTAAGAGGAGGGAGGCAACAAAGCGACCACACAGCGTCCACTTGGGCCCAGCTTGGCTTTCCTCTCTCTCCTTGTATGCGAGCGGGGAGCGGGTGGAGGAGGAGGTGGTGGTGGTGGTGGTGGGGAGCTCTCTTTACCTGGAGTCACCGTTATCCCCCCTCCTCCCTCCCCCCAGCACACCACTCCACCGCATTCCCTGTACTGGGTCTCTCCCCCCTCTCTCTGCTCCGTCTCCTCCTTGCTCCTTCTGCAAACCTGTGATGGCGTTTGCGTCTTCCTCTACTGGGTGGGCGGTTGTTTCTCTCGCTCCCTCCTTCCCCCTCCTCTCGTCTCTCTCACTCGGTCTCTCTCGTTATCCCCTTGCTCGCCCTTCCTTGCTCTCCAGCGATCCCCCCTTCGTCCGCTCTGTATGCCGATGCCGACTCCGCGTAATCGCTGCTCCACCTCTCGTTGCGATGGATGACTGTTGGGTGGACAGTGCTTAAGCCGGCGGCTCGCACACCGCACATTCTCGAATGGCGCGGAGTTGGATACGGTGACGTACATGCAAGCACGCCACGTAGTGCTGGGGAATATCACCCCTACGTGTTTCGATTGTTCTCACGACCACGACGAGCACTTCAGTGCGCCTACTCTACCGCGAGCATGCGATGGTGGAGAGTTCTGCAAGCTCAAAAGGGATTGTTTGGTGCGCTGCCTGCCACGCTACACTCTCCATCACTGCGTCTACTTCATTGATATGTCCTGCAGAGACAGATGCACTTGGTGAGCATGTGGCAACCACCGCTGATCCGTCGAGCACGAGGACACACACGATGGCTTTGTGGAATGGTTCAGGCGCGCCGGCGGCATGGGGGAGCCCGGGCCACCCCGAGGCGTGCACCAAGTGGCGACCGGCATGATGCGGGTGCGGCTGCGAGGCGACCTGCAGAGCGGGGGTGGGTGGGCACCACTTGAGACAGGGGCCGTGCACCGATGACTGCGTCGCGGTACCGCCGTGCCGCGTGTCTACGGCTGCTTCGCACCGCGCGGGTGGGCCTGCGATGTGTTGTCGGGCTAGAGTGGGGAGGCGTTTGGCCTCCTGTCATGTGCGAGTGATGAGTGGGCCCGCTGGAAAAGAATGCGACGTACCCTGGCGAGGGTGTGCTGCGTCACTCCTGGCTACCTCCCTGTTTCTCCCCTGTACGTCTTGTGAGTGACGCTGACGCACACGCCGACGGAGGAGGAGCCGTGTGCACCTGGGCTTGAGCAGTTTTCTCTAGGCTGCGTCGGCGGTGATGTGCATTGTGCAGCGCGTAGCGTGTGGTGCGGGGGTGGGTTGCCGGCGCACTTCTGCACCACCCGCGATGATCCGCCAGCGCCGCCGCCCTGTGTGCCGCACGTGGCGCTGCTCAGCACGCGCATCACCATCAGGGGCAAACATGCGAAACAGTCAAGGATGTGGCGGACTTCCTTGCTGAAGTGCGAACCCATTTGGCGCCTGAGCTGCGGGGAGGATACGGAAGAGGGGGAGGAGGGCGGCGGCGGATACGCGAACTTAGCGGCGCGGAGCGGTGTGTGTGTGTGTGTGTGTGTGCCCACGCTCCTTTGTGTGTTGGCGGTGCCGTTAGCTCCTCCTCCCCTGCTCATCTGCGCCACCTGCACCTCTTGTTCTCTCTTCTGTTTCGTCCAGCGCATTGTTTTCCCTCGCTGTGCGCGTACGTTTGCCACGAGCCGCGCATCGTGTGTGGTGGACTGGTACACCCAACGTACACATGCCGATTCCTCCTGACAGCAACGTGCCCGGGGTGGGGGGTGGCGATCGCCATCGTTGCCGTCGCTACTGTCCATCTCCCGACTCGTGTTCTCTCCTGTCCCCTTCTTCCTCCGTGCCGGTCCTCATGCCTGTCTCGCTCTCTCTCCCCCTCTCTCGCTCCCCCATAGACACGCTTGCAAGTGTGCAGGATGCGAAAGGAGGAGTTGTGTTGTTGATGTTGGTGTGACTGGGGTGAGGCGGGGTGTGGCTGCACAGATGAGATGTACGCGAGTATGCTCGAAGGCATGTGTGTGGTTGCCGTGCCTCTCTCCCATGACGAGTGGAGGAGCAGGTGAGATGGGGTGGATTGGAGAGGCACGAGCGGATGGGGAAGAGTGTGGGGTGGTGGTAGTGGCCCTGAATCCGGAGGCATACACCGTCCATCCCCTCAGCTGTCTCACCTCCCCTCTTCTCACCCACTCTTAAATGATGGCTGCACGTCTGTGCGTGCGTGTGTGTGTGCACTGCCGCAACAGCAGCCCAGAGATGACGACCGCGACCAGAAGCGAGGGGAGGGGGAGGAGACCGTGTGTGCCCCATAAAGTCCTACGCCCGGTTGGCGATGAGTCGGTGCTGTTGGCGACGACGATAGTGGCTGAGAGGACTGTCTAGTACTACAAGTCCTCCTCTCCCTCGTGCTTCTGCATGAACGTAATACCTGTCCTCGCGCGCGCGCGAGCACTGTGGGGGTAACGGGGGGGGGGGAGGAGGGGGTGTTTGATCCCAATTTCTCCTCTTACGCCTGGTCTCCCCTCTACGCATCTATCTGCTTCTTCACCCTTCTTCTTCCCCTCGTTGGGCGCACGCAAGCGCTTGTCCTTTTCTGCAGCACGGGGCCGAGCAGGGTGGGGGCCCACCGCTGAATTCGTATAGCTATTTCAGGAGAGAACAGGAATAAGGAGGCCAAGCGATCAGCTGCCCGTCGCATATCCTTGACGTGGCGGTCTTTGGACAACGTGAGAGCGAAAGCTGCGAGGCTGACGGAGGTCTCTCTCTCTCTCTGCGTGTGCGCGCGTGTTTACCTTCGGTGAGTGGCGGAAGTATGAAGCGTGGCGGCAGCGGTGAACAGGACAACGTGGCACGACTGATAGCGAAGGGATTCGGCAAAGCCAAGGCTACGCAAGCCCTCAAGGATGCCGGCAACAACGTAGACGTGGCACTGCGCATTCTGGAGCGGCAGCGTGATCAGCAGAAGCAGCAGCCGCGAGTGTGCACGTCGACCAGCACAGCCTCTGCAGCCATCCCATCATTGCACCGAACGAAGCCGCCGCCGACCTCGTCTCTCTTTGGTAGTTCTTCTCCAGCTGCTGAGGCCCTGCGTCGGCAGCGAGAGCGGCGTCACCCGTGTGTTGTGCAGTTCGGCTCATGCCAGTTTGGGCAGTACTGCGCGCTCAGGGGCCTCCCCGGCGACATCTGCGTGCAACACTTCCAAGGCTGCTGCGTGTACGGGAGTGCATGCCACCACCGCCACACAATCGACGGCGTTGATGTTCGCGATTATGTGTGGGGCTCTCCGAAGGATGAGGACTTGGCGCCAGTGCTGCGAAGCGGTGACTCGATGTACCGCGTGCACGCCGTGGCTGGAATGGGGTCGAAAGTGCAGACGGCCGAGCTTATAGGAGACCAGGCCGACACCCCCACACGCGACGGTGATGGAGAGTACGACGGTGGCGACGTGGTGCACCGATCGCCAGCAGCTTCGCTAGGTATGGGATCCGATTTCAATCGCATTCGCGGATCCGCTCCATCACACACGGATCCGATGCTGCCGCCGCTGCTGTGCACGTTCGAGCGCAAGGTGGAGGAGACTGGGGGTAGCGAGGAGGTCGACGCAGCAGGAGCTCGCACCGTGGGATTGGGTCCAGAGGCGGTAGCAGTGGCGCATCCGACGCCGTTTCGCGATCTGGTGAAGGGCTGCGCTAGTGCTGTGCAGCCCGCTCTACCACCACAACCACCGATCTCTTCATCGACGCTATCCTCTTCTGCAGCGACTGCCGCTGCGCGTCGCGGTCGTGCTCGTCACCCATGCATCGCGCAATTCGGCAACTGCAAGTTCGGCGATGCCTGTGTCCACGCCGACCGTGACGCGGATGTCTGCGTGCATTTCCTCAATCGCCGCTGCCGCTACAGCGCTGACGAGTGCCGTTACCGCCACGAAACGGAGGTAGAGTATCAAGCCACGCTACTTGCGCGCATCGGTTTGCCAGGGTCGACGGCGGACGTGGCCGGCGAGCGGAGGGAGTCGCCGTACGCCGACAAGTCAAAGTGCCGCTTGCAGGGCAGCCGCCCACAAACGGCAGCAACGCCAGGGCCAGGCCGCGACAAGTCCTCCACGGGCGGCCAATCACTGTCACTAGCGCTGCCGTCCGTGGAGGACTTGGCGGCGCTTCCGGAAGCACTGCGGCCCACTGATGATGCCGGTGCAGCTCATAAAAGCGACGACGACTACCTCAGCAGCGCCTCTGAGATGCAAGTCTTCCTCGGGCTGCTCGAGGCGTTTCCTAATGTCGAGCCGGTGGTAGTGCTCCAGGCGCTGCGCGCGAGCGGCGGAGACCTGATCCACGCCAGCGATATTATCAGCCATTTTGGTGACGCCCCGACAGTAGCCGAGGTGAACAACGTGGCCAGCGTGCTTGCGTTGGCGGCGGCCGAAGAGGCGGCGGAGCGCGAGGCGGCGGTGGTGCTAGAGCGCCAGAATGCTTTACTGACGCTTCTCTCCCTCTTCCCAGCGGTCGAGCCGGCAGCAGTGGAGGCGGTGCTGTCGCAACACCACGGCGCCTTTGAAGAGGCGTACAGTGTGCTTCTCTGCGCGCAGGAGAACGTGACTCGGTCAGCCATCTGGAGTGGGAGCACGGCGACTATGGCGCCCGTCGATCAGCTCCGCGTAGAGAAGCTGTGCGTGATGTTCCCCAGCCTTGACACGGAGGTGGTGCGGAGTGCCTACTGCGCCGCAGACCGTCAGTGGAGTCGCGCGACAGCGGCTCTGAATGCGCTGACGGAGGAACTGCTCTCCCTCGACTCTGTCGCGGCGGCGGCAGCGGCACCTGCGAAGACTGCTGCAACAGCGACAGTGGAGTGGCAGCCGCCTCATCTTGCAACGGCAAGGGCAGAGGTGGCAGGGGACGACGGCAGCAGCGCCAATGGTGTGCTTACGGCGGAGGTGGAAACGAGTGCAGAGGCCTACAACGCCTATCGGGCAGCGGAGAAAGAGATACTCGAGTTTGGCGACTGGCGGCGGGTGCGGGAGCAGGCCTACCTGGTGAACAGACAGCGTCTCCTCGTCCTGGGCCAGGCCACCGCCGCTTTTTTAAGCGGGGACGGCAGAACGGCGAAGATACTCAGCAGCGAGGGCCGTCGACTCGATCTCGAGTACAACCGACTGAACCGCTTGGCGATGCTCGCCCTGGAGCAGGAGCGGCTGCGCACAAATCCCACCAGTACCCTCGACCTCCATGGTTTCCATGCCACGGAGGTGCACGACGTGCTGGTCCGTCGCATCCGCGTCTGCCAGCGCCATCGTATTGGCCGACTTCGCATCGTGACGGGGCAGGGGAAGCACAGCAAGCGCGGCCATCAATCGCTATACCCTGCCGTCATGGAGGACCTCCGCACTGACGCGTTCCTGACGGCAGTCGTGAAGGTCAAGTCCATCAAGGCTGGCTACATCGACGTTACGGTGCGACTACCCACTACTGAATCCTAAGCAGGAAGAAGGCGGGTGCCGCATAGAGTCGCGCGACAGCGCCCGAAGGAAAGCGCGGCTGACCCAGGAAGAGAAGAGGCCAAATGTGGATGGTTGCCCTTTCCCTCTCCAGCGGTCCCATCCTACTTCCTTTCCTCGTCCCCTTGCGTCGCTCTTGTCTCCCTCTTTTACCGAAGCTCCCACCGCATGTGTCTCTCTCTCTCTCTCTCTGTGTGTGTTCACGTGTATCCGATATGACGCAGACGGCGACAACCACAACCTCGGCGAAGTCAGTCGCTCTCTCACTCCCCCCTTTCGCAGTTGTTTTTCACGCCATAACTCTTCTCCCTCTTCAGCGGCGCATATTTTAAGCGCAATGTCAGACAGACATCGCCCTCACTGCCGTCAGCACCGCTCCTAAAGACACAGCGCCTCCCTGTGACCTTTTCCCCTCCTCTTTACCGCTTTGTGAGTGTGTGGCACCGTTACGGCCCCTACGCGTGCTGTTGGTTCCGGTGTGTATGTGCGCTCGCGTGCCCCCCCCCCCCCTTCCCTCCCTCCCCCCAGTGCGTGATGAGCTGGTGTCGGCACGCGAGTCGCCCAGGTCTTCGACTTCCACTTCCTTGCCTCTTTCCCCCGATCTCTTTTCTCCCCTCTCTCTCTGTGTGTGGATCGACCTACACCAAGTACGTATACCGCTGCCGATCAACACACCCGCAGCGCACCGAGCCAAATGAGCAGCTGCCGCGGCGTTCTGGTTGCTGGCGTAACGAACAGGGCGCGGACGCAGATGGCCGAGGCGTTCTTGCGGGCCTTCACTGGTGGCAGTCTTTTTGTCTGCAGCGGGGGTGTGCACCACCTTGGCACCGTGCACCCATTGGCGGTGGCGACCATGGCAGAGGTGGGCATCAATGTCAGCCAGCAGTCCTCGTCTTCCCTGGCTGGCGCGTGTCGGCAGCGCGGAACGTACGACGTCTACGTCAGCGTGGATGCCCCCTACACGGAGCGGACGAGTGACTACTATCAGCGTCGTTACACCGACACGCAGGCTGCTCAGCAGAGTATGATTGGCGGCACCGGGTTGTCGGCGTCGTTCTCGTCTTCCACTTTGACTTTTTCCGATCCACTGCTGGCGTTGCCGGTGCCGGCGCACTGGACGGTGGCGCATGACACGGCGGACGGTCGTCATAGCTGGACGTTGTGGAGTCCGCGTGACCCCACCATCTACCACGAACGCTCGACACGAAAGCTGCAGGATCACCTGTACGAGGGCGAGCCACTCTTTATGCGTGTGCAGCCCCACGAGCTGCGCAAGGCGTGCCGAGTGCAGCGGCGGTGGGAGGTTCCAGCGCTAGCTCACCGATTTGCACTAGAGACGGAGGCCGAACAGAAGGCGCGGTTTCGGCGAGCACGTGATCTACTCGGCTCCCTGGCCCTTGCGCTTGTCCGTGACTTGGAGCGGGAGTACGGCGAGACGATGCTCGATGAGGCCACCGTGGCTGCCTATGAGAAGGCTGCGGCGACGGGGTGCTGACCTCAATCCCACCCAGAGCGCTGCTGCGAGCTTGCC
>NC_009294.2:48337-60282 GCF_000002845.2 Leishmania braziliensis MHOM/BR/75/M2904 | reverse complement strand
GCGCGGTCTCGCGCTTGTTCCCTCCACGGATGACGGAGAGGGGGCGGGAGAGAGGGACACACCTCAGTGCGTGTCATCGCAAGGGTACACTGCCCCCCCCCCCCTTTTAAACACGCATCCACACCGCCGCTGCACGCACATGCGTTTCTGCGTTTCTCTGCGTCGGCGCTGCAGTCGTGCCACGACGTGGATGCTCTTTCCTTCTTCCCCTCAATGCCGCCACATCCTGCACTGCTGCCCCTTGGCCTGCCTCCACCGCAGCGGGCAGGATTGGCTCTTCCTCTCAAGCCGTCGTGTTACTTCACCCCGCTTTCTCGTTTCTACTCGCTTTCTCCCCCCCTTCCCCTGTCAGCCGTATCGTCAGTGTAGCAACACGGCGTGCTAGTGTGTGGAGCAGGCGGAGGTCTTCGCCACTACCGCGATTGCGCAAAAAATTGTGACCGCCAAACCCACACGAGGCATGTACAACGGCGTAGAGGCTGTTTCGATTAAGGGTACCGGGCTGAGCGGCTATGTTCAGCGCAGCCGCGTGAACGTGTCGGCAGCGGGCCGCGCGCCCGTTGAGGAGGGCACGATGGCAGCCGAGGGCGGGTCGTCCATCAACCCTCTCGAGCAGCGCCGCGCGCAGGGCGAGAACCGCGAGATGGCGGCGCGGCTTGAGTCTCATCACGCTTTGCGCGAGGTGCGGCTGCGCGTCTTGCTCTACCGCGAGGAGCGTCAGGCGGCTGGGATTGACGCCGCCACGGTCGAGCGCGAGTGCGGCGAGCTCTACGAGTCTTTGCTCGTCGCCGCCAAGGGTCGTCTGAAGGCGCAGCAGAAGGCAGAGAACGCCAAGACGGCCGCGAAGTTCGCCGCCGCGTTCGGCGTAAAGTCCACAACGGCGACGACCGCCGCAGGCAGCGGCAGCGCGTTCAGCCGCTCAGTGCAGGAGGCGGAGAAGCGCCGCAGCGAAGACGAGCGGCGCTCTCGCCAGGAGGCTCAACTCGTCGAGCATCTGAAGCGTATGCGCAGCGAGGCCAGCAATGCGGCAGCGCCGTAGAGATGCGGGCATCTTTGATCCACGCTACCGGGATGTAACGACGGGGTGGAGTAGGGGTGGGCATTTCGCAGCTCTCTCAGCTGCCCAGACTACTCTTTGCAGTTGAGGGGGCTACGCTGCGTTGGCCCCCTCCCCCCCTCTCTCTCTCTCTCTGTGGCTACGCGCCTCTCTTCTCCTGTCTCCTTCCTCTTCCTCCCCTATTGTGTTACGGCTACTGTGCACTCCCCCCCCGTTCAGCGCCTCGTGGCCGCGGAACTCCTCGTAAGCACCTGACGCCTCTGATAATGCACGTGGGGTACGTACCTAGCACTCTCACATGACACCGACGCCCTCCTGCTTCGCTCCCTTAATCTTCCGCGTCTTCTGTCGGCCTAACTGTCGGCTCCTCATTTTACCCTGCTGCTACTACTGCTGCTGCTGCTGCTGCTCTTCCCTCTTTCTGTCCCCGCCTCCCTACTCAACCCCCTCTTCGCTATGCGGCGTATCCAACGGGCTTCTGCACACCCCACGTACGCGTGCGTGTGTGGGTGTGTGCCTCTTCAGCTTTCTCTTACTACTGGAGTGTCTATATCACTCCCTCGCCTTTCTTCCCTCATCTCGCTCGCTCTCTCAGAGACAGGCCGGACAGGCACACAGACGTGCCGAGTATTCGCATACACGTGCAATCCCTCCCGCGCACAGTTGGCTGTCGAGGCGTTGATTTTTAGGCCACTCTCTTCTGGGGCATCTCCCTCTTTCCATTGTAGGAACTTTTTGTGCTTCGACCACCCCACCCACGGTGCTCCTCTTTCCCCTTCTCCCCGTCCCGTGCTGTCTTTGGGTGCGACGCCCCACACACCTACACGGGTGGCGAGGTGCCTCTGCTGTGCCTCTGCGTGTCTCTCGCTCGACTGCTGCGCTGCCTACCCCCCCACGCATGGGGGCACCTGCGCACCGACACAGACGTGCGATGGACTTCTTTGCTCTTTTATGCGCCCTGATACCGCAGAAGTGCGTGCCCCCCTTCCTATAGCAGCGACGCGCTGGCTCGTACTTCTCGTTCTCCACGATTCAGCAGATGACGGAAGCAGGCGGCAGTTGCGGTGGCAACGGGGTCGGCGGTGACGACGAGGCCATCACGCGCTTAGTGGTGAACGTTCCAGAGGCCGATTGGGCGACGATCGACTGCTTCAGCAGCTACACGGAGGCGGCAGAGCGGGCCGCGATGCGGCGTCGCCATACCATACCATCTACCACTCACTCGCCATACGGAGAGAAGCGTCCCGCGTACAGCTTCCAGGGGGAGGCTTTCTTAGCAGCCTTGGCGTGCGGAATCGCGCTCGGCTGCCTCGGCGTCATCAGCGACGCGTGTGCGCGTTGGGTGAGCGCCTTCCGCAGTGGGATTTGCGCGAACTTTTTCTGGCTGGATCGCAGCCTGTGTTGCGTCGACAGCAACGAGTGCGATGAGTACTACTCCTGGGGCGAATTCTTTCTCGGCCGCGACAACCACGTCGTCGCGTTTGTTGACTTCGTCATGTATGTCGGCTTCTCCACCCTGGCGGCAGTCACGGCGGCGTACCTGTGCAAGACCTACGCCCCCTATGCCTCTGGCGGTGGCATTGCGGAGGTGAAGACGATCGTGTCGGGCTACCACGTCAAGCGGTACCTTGGTGGCTGGACACTCATCACGAAGGTCGTGGCCATGTGCTTTTCTACAGGGTCCGGCTTGACGGTGGGGAAGGAGGGCCCCTTTGTCCACATCGGCGCCTGCGTCGGCGGCATCATCTCCGGAGCCTTTCCGAGCTATCAGCAGGAGACCAAAGAGCGCGAACTCATTACCGCCGGCGCGGGCGGTGGCATGGCCGTCGCCTTTGGTGCCCCCGTCGGCGGCGTCATTTTCGCCTTGGAGGATGTCTCCACATCGTACAACTTCAAGGCCCTCATGGCTGCACTCATCTGCGGCGTGACGGCGGTGCTTTTCCAGTCACGCGTGGATCTCTGGCACACCGGCTGCATTGTGCAGTTCAGCATCAACTACCGGCACAACTGGCACTTCTTTGAGCTCCCCATGTTTGCGGTGATCGGGTGCTTTGGCGGGTTCATGGGGTCCACCTTCAGCGTTATCAATCTGCACATCTGCCGGTGGCGCAAGAAGCATGTGAAGCAGTGGCGACTCGCCGAGGTGACTGTCGTGGCTGCCATCACTGGTGTCGTGAACTTCTTGACGCCATACAGCTCCGGTGGCATGCTGGAGCTGCTCGGCGACTGCTTCCAGGACTGCACTCCAGATTCCAGCATCGAGATGTGTGAGGGCAGCGACGTGCGCGCCTTTTTCTCCCTTCTCGTCACCGCCACGGCGAAGTTTGCCATGTTCACGTACACCGTTGGCACATTCCTGCCCGCCGGCATCCTTGTGCCGTCACTCACGATCGGCGCTCTGTACGGCCGCGCTTTCGGTATGATGTTTCGCTCGCTGCAGGAAACCTACGCAGGCTCGTATATCTTCACGGAGTGCTACCACCAGGACCTGTGCGTCATCCCTGGCGTGTACGCGATTGTAGGCGCGGCTGCTATGCTGACCGGCGTCACCCACATGACCATCTGCCTAGCGATTATCATGTTCGAGCTCACAGGCTCGCTAGAGTACATGGTTCCCATCATTGTAGGGATCCTCTGCGCCAAAGCGGCTGGCGAGGCGGTCGGGGTGAAGGGCACGTACGAGATCGTCATCGAGGAGAACAAGTTGCCCTACCTCGACCCAAAGAAAGAGTTCTACCTTGACTTCTCTGCCAAGGACGTCTACAAGAACAAACAGTTCACCGTCCTGACAGCGTACGGACTGCAGGTGCGCGACATCAACGAGCTCGTCACAAGGATGAACGTTACCGGCTTCCCGGTGGTCGAGTCGGCCAGTGACACGACGCTGCTCGGCTACGCGCCTACAAAGAAGATGATGCGGGCGATTCAGGTGGCTGCGGTGCGCAACAGAGACGTGAGCCTAAGCACGTACATTCGCTTCAAGACAGCACCGTCCAACTCGCAAGACCCAAACTTTCTTGAGGTGAACCTAACGAACGTCCTAGAGAGCTGCCTGCTGCAGGTGGAGCCGGAGTGCTCCGTGAAGAAGCTGCTGTACCTCTTCAAGTCCCTCGGCACCCACCACATCGTCGTCTGCCGCTACGCGAAATTCGAGGGCTTTATTAGCAAGAAGGATTTCATTAACTTCATGCGCGTCAAGGAGCGCGAGGAGAACATGGAGGACGATGAGCTGGAGCGAGAGCGGCGTGAGCTAGCGCGACAGCGGCGTCGTCGCGAAGTGGCAACCGCAGTGATCGACAGGACGACGACGGCTAGTGCCGTCCGTGCGACTGCCCACCACCGCTGAGAGCGGGTGATAGTAGTGGTGAGGCGGCCGTCCATGCGGTAGCGCCAGCATTAGTGCCGCTAGCGCCATCGTCGCTGCTGCTCCTCGCCTGTGGTTTCGATTGCATTCTGTCCTCCTCTTTGCTTCCCCCGTCTCCCTACTGTTGCGCCTCCCTCGTAATGGCGGATTTTATTATCTCTGTGCTTGTGTTAAACCTCACGCTCGCTACTTCGCCTTAGTCAACCCCCCTCCTCTTCTTCTTCCGTTCTGCGTGCGCCAGTGCTCTCTCTTGCCCACGGCGCCGTAGAACGAGACGACGGAGCAGAGGGAGAATACTCGGCCACTCTCCTCTTCCTCCTTTCTTCTCTGTGTCTTTCGCAGACATGGACACACCCCCCTCCTCCCCCCACCGCCATATCCTCATAATGGCACTCATCCACGTGAGATGTGCGGGGGGGAGGGAGTGGGGGAGGGGGAGGGGGAGGGGGCTCTCCACGTTGAGCACCAGGCACAGGCGCGCGCTCGCCCTTCCGGGTCTCTCTCTTTTTTGTTTCTCGGCCTGCGCGCTGGTGATGCTCCTTTCCCTACTTATCACTGACCCCCCTCCTCTCCCCCCCCCCTCTCCCCCCCCCCTCTCTCCCCCTTCCCTTCTGTCGCTCATCTGCCGATGCGCTTGCCGCGGATCAACGGCGTCGTTGAGCGCCTGCGCTAGTCTTGCTCGACGTCAGTGTGATTGCTCTGCTCCAAGGCTCAAGTGAGGGGTCGGACGAGATCTGCACGCCACTTTCGTTGTTTCCTTCGATTTATAAAAAAAAGGGCAATTGAGAGAGAAGAGGGGAGTCGCTTCCACCAATCTCTCTCTGTCTCCATCTGTGTCTAGGAGAGGGAGCTGCACACGTGCCTGCGTTCATGTGTCATTGACGTCACACACCTTCGCTGAGGAGTGTCTTTTTCACATTTTGTGCTTCGCCTCCCTGCCCCACCTACACACCTAGCGAGGCCTACAGACACACGCGTACACCTGCGCTTATATGCAAACTCGCCGAGGTCTGCGCAGTACTAAAGTACGAGCAGCTGGAGCGGGGGGGAGGGTGTGTCTGTACAGCCAGCCACTCCTCATCGAGGCTGCTGCAACCCGCTGCGTGTGCGTGTGTGCGCATCCTCGCTGCCCCGACTGTTGTTGCTCAACGCGTGTGGCTCATCTCATCTGCTGCAGGGGCAGTCGTTCCCCCCCACCGACGCCCACCCGATTCCCAAAGGTGCGCATACGCAAGGCAGTTGCGCGCTGCTGGTGCGGGCGAATGGGAAACTGCTGTGGGTCCGTCTCGGACAATGGCATTGCCTCCACCTCACCACGTCCCTCCCCTCCACGTCGTCGTAGGTGGCCGGGCTTAACAGGAAGCGCTACCGGGAGCGAAAAAACGATGCGGAAGCAGCGCAACGGGCTCAAGTTTACGCCGCTGGCTGTGACCAACATGCCGTTTTTCATGAGCAGAGGTAAGGCCAGCAGCAAGCCTATCCACGGCACCGCCGTCGTCACCGCTCTGCCGACCGCCTCATTGATGGACGGTGATGCCGCCACCCTCGCTACCCCTATACACAAACAGGGCGTGCACGTCATAACCACAACACCGCATGGCGCCAGCGCCGGCGGCTTTGATCTGCTCATGCCTGATCTGTTTAGCGTCTCCGCTTCCTCGTTCTCGGCGCTGCTCGAGAGCTTCGACATGGGCAACCACTCTGAGGGCAGTATTAGCACCTGTCGGGACGAGGAGGGACAGAGCTCGCTGGTGGAGGTGAGCCAACCAACGCAGAGCTTGAGAGGCAATACACACATGCACTCAGATATGGACATGACGAGCGAATGGGAGCTGCTGTCGTTTGACCGCACTGGCCGGCGGTCGGAGCGTTGGGGTTGCAGTGGGCTGGACCACAGCCGACTGCATCAACTGATCATCCGCGAGGCTGAGGTGCGTGCGTCGCTGACGGTCGTGTACATGAATCTGCATCAGCAGCTTCTCTTGCATCTCACCAAGGAGCGGCTCATCGCGGTGCACCTCGGCATGCTGCAGAGGTACCAGTCCGAGTGGACGGTGCAATGCATGTGTTGGATCATGGCGTTAGAGAGCGTGGTGCGGGAAGGAGTGGCACGCGAGTGGTGGGCGGAGCGGGCCGTTCTAGTGCGCCGAGTTGGGTCCTCTAGGGTTTCCCCGTCACCATCGTCGTTGACACGCGACGACGCGATGCCCGGCACTGCAGACAGCCACGTGGTGAAGCGGCAGGACAGTTTGCCCCACGTACTGAATTTGTACACGACTGCAGACTTGACCCCCAGCGAGGGGGCTGCGGAGGACGATACGTGGAGCATGCGCAGTCAGTCCATGCGCGCCTTTTCCTCGCCTGCCCCGTCTGCCCTGCATCAGCAGCAGCAGCAGCAGCAGCTCTCGGCACTTAGTGGGTCGCGATCCGCGTCTGCAGAGCTTACTGCCGGCCTTCATTCGGTCCCTCGAGTTAGTGCACGACGTGCCTCGTCTTCTGTGTCGTCGTCTGCATCGGGCCTCCGTTCACCTTTGCTCACGAGGAGTGTGACCGCTGCGCAGCAAGCCCAGCGCTACAGGATAGTGCGAGGGCCGCAGCTACCCGTTGGCGAGGGGCATCCGCGAGCGCTGGGAGCCTGCGTCTGTGTACCAGAGGCTGATGCGTGAGGAAGACGTGTGTTTCCGTCGCTGGCCGAGTCCAACTCAGATTGCACGGGTGATTCTTCTTCTCCGCACCTCAGGCTTTTGTTGTCCTCCTCGCTTACTCTCGCCCACAGACCCAAGGACGCAGGCGCGGTCCTGTAGAGATCGCCAGGCCTGCCGTCATCTTCGTGTCCCACTCGCTTCCCCCCCCTCCCCTTCCCCCATCCGTCTCCACCTCCTCCGCCTCTTATCGTTATCTGCTCACGCGCTCTCCGCGCTGCTCAACACTCCGCCCACACCCGCTGGCCGTCTGTGCCGACGTTTTTAGGTTGTCGTGTTTTCGATACTCGCGCGTCATTTGCTGCCGCCATCATCGTCCCCCTCTTCTTCCCTCGCTCCCTCTCCTCTGCCATTTTTTCCTCGTGAGGGGCGAGAGGGGGGGGGAGAAGAGGGGTGGGCGAGTCGGCGGAGTGGGGTCTCCCCGCGCAGGTGTGTGGTGGGGGTGTGCACGGGCGCAGTTTCAGCGGTGAGGGTGGAGTGTTTGTTGGGTTGCCGGCGCGTGTCGGTGTGTCGCCTCTCCTCCGTTGTTGTTTTCGTGTCTTTTTTTTCGTTGACTTTCCAATCGGGGATGTCTTCCCTCCTGTGCGTGTGTGTGTGTGTGTGTGTGTGTGCGTGTGCGTGTGCGTGTGTGTGTGTGTGTGTGTGTGTGTGTGTGCGTGTGTGTGTGTGTGTGTGTGTGTGTGTGTGTGTGTGCGTGTGTGTGTGTGTGTGTGTGTGTGTGTGTGCGTGTGCGTGTGCGTGTGCGTGTTTCCTTGTCGCGCTGTCTCCCTCTCACTTTCGTCTACCAAATATTCGCCCCGTTGCTGCCGTCTCAGCTCTGGGCTGCCCGGCAGGCAGGCAGGCAGGCAGGCACTCCTCTCTGCGTTTGTGTGCGTCGATTGGCGCGTGTTTGGCGCGCTTCTTCGCCCCCCTTTTTATTCCCTCCTTTTTTCTTTTCTTCTTCTCTCTCGGTAATTTTCATCCCTTTCGCGGCACCACATCGCACCCCTTCCCGTGACATGGGTGGACGCGGAGGCTGCAGAGACAGCGAGCCTTCCTCCTCCTCCTCCAGGCAACAACACCGTCCTGGAGCACCGCCCCCGACGATGCAAACACGCGAGCGCTGTGTAGCCCAGCTGGCATGGCGTATCGCATCCGAGCAAGTCATCCCGACGTCAGAGAAGCACGCGGGATCGACGGGAAGGGCGCGAGGAGGTGCATGACGATCAGCGCCAAAGCGCATGCGTGCGAGACATGCGGCGTCTCCTACATCCGACCGCGTGAACTGAGGAGGCATAGGTGCCGGGTGCATGGCGAGAGCACCCCGAAGCACACCGCCGAGTTCACCAGACGCCGATGTGGAGAGCTTCCACCCCAAATTATGAAATGCCGCCGCGACTCGAAGTGGCTCAGGGAGAAGTATGTCATACAGCCAGGCTGCAGGACCTCAGAGGGCCCTGGCCTGAGGCTGGCCGACTTCCTCGCTGAGCTCATCCGGCATGCGCCCAGACCAGCGCCTGTTACCCGCACGACCGACGCCACCACTTGTGCCCTCCAGCCGGACCCTGGATGCTGCCCGCTTGGATAAGGGCATGGAGTCCACCCGAGTCTGTCTGGCGCCAACCGCGCAGCACGCACCGCAAGAAAGGACGAGGAAGGACAGGAGGAGTCCGTTAGACGCGTGGCCCGCCTTCAGTGGGTCGCGGGGGGGGGGCTCCTCCCGGACGGCCAGGATTAGGCCGCAGTGCCGCGGAGGCGCGGGTGTGCTGTGACTGCGTGCGCGCCTGTTGGTCGACTCGTTTGCGGTCCAATGGGCCCGTTGACCGGAACCGAAGCATGTGTGTTCTCTTTTTCCTCTGCGGACCGCTTGATGGGCAGGCCATGGCGAGGGTGGCGTTGTTGCCAGCTGCTGCTGAGTGTCGAGGAATGGACGGAAGGATAAGGGTTGGCCCCTCCTCGCCCGTGCCTGCCCTCGTCCACACTGGCAGTCCCACCCAGGCGTATACCGCTGCCGGCTGTGCTTGTGCATTGTTGGTCATGGGCAAACACACACATGGTAGATGAAACGGCATGTGGAGGAAAAAGGCGCCCGTCTACGAATGCGCCTCAGCGGCTCAGCAGAGCAGCAGCGTCGACGCACATGCGCAAACTCATGAGGCGGCTACATTATTTGTGTGCTTTGCGGCGCTGCAGAGGCCCTTCATTGAAGTTTTGGACCACTCTTGCTGGGACGTGAGTGATACCCCCGACCTCTTCTCTATCTCGTCTCCATCTTTCCCCTCTCTGCATCTCACGCACCCCTTCAACACGCACCGCGTGTGTGCACAGCGGGTCCCCCACCCTATGGAAAAGAGAGCGAGACACCAGCCCTACTATCCCTCTTCTTCCTCTCTCTGGCGAGCTATGTCTGTTAGCTTAGAGTCTCTTCTGCACCAACCCGTGTGCTGCCACTTGGCACACGGTGAGGAATACCGCGGCCAACTCGAGGCGCTAGACGGCAGCTTCGATGTCGTCCTGTCGCGGTGCACGCGGAGCCGCGCCTCGCCAAGGCAGCCGGCCGAGCCCCTTGTCTTTGTGCGCGGCGAGAACATCATCTACATCGGCTTCGACGAGTCATTCGGGGGCGAAGGCGGGGCCACGTCGTGAGGTGTGCAGCCTCGTCCCCCCCTCCTCTGCTGTTTCGTCTAGCCCTGTTGCGACTCAGCAGGGGAAGACGGAGAGAAGGGGCAGAGCCTGTGAGAGTAGCATAATAAGTGTCCTCCCGTTGCAGCGGCTGAGGTGGTCAGTGAGCGCAGCAGCCGTGCGCCCGTGAGCCTACACGTCGCCCGCGCGGTCTCCTCCCTCCCCCCTCTCCCCCGCATTCCCTCCCACACATGTCTCCGCGTCTTGTGCGCTCACCGCGAGCCCAAAGGGTAAAAAGAGAAGCGTGAGGCGTTTAAGCACCGCTGCAGTGCAATCATGGACATACTCACGAGCCATTCAGGGGGCCGATTCACGCGTAGCCGCACAGCGTGTCTTCTGTGCACTGAGCCAGCTTGCGTCGACGCCCCTCCCCCCCGTGCGCACGGTGTGAAACCAATGCGACTCGGACAGGGACGGAGCTGGTTCGTTGCCCTCCTTGCTGCCGCCTTTGCACGTGATGCCCGTCTCTCTCTCTTTCTCTCTCTCTTTTTCTTGTCCGTGACGCACCTCGTGTCCACCAGTCACCCGCCCCCCCTTTCCCCCTCTTCCTCCCCCTCTCCCTTGTTGGCTCGCTTCACGGATGTGCCCTCTGATGACAGCCTGGCGCCGGTGTGGAATCGACTGTGTGACTACAGGCGTGTGCGCGTGTTGTGGCTAAGCATTTACAACCACTCATCCATCCATTCCTTCTCTCGCGTAACCACGACTACTTGCTGAGCCTCCGCTTGCTGACTCTCCTCTTCCTTCGTTCTTTTGACTTGGCCCGGCGACTTCGACGTGGCGCCGGCTGCCCATCATGGCGCTGCCAGGTGTATCGCACTATGAGCGGATACCCACGCGGACCAAGATCCAGTTCTTCTGGATCTCTATGCTGACGATGGGCTTTGCTTATCAGTTTCTCAAGATGACGGTGCTACGTGTGCAGCCGAAGCGTGAGGAGCAGATGTATTTGCACATTCAAAAGGTGTACGGAGACAACGTTCCGGAGGAGCTGCTGAGGCGTGCAAAGCGCCAGCGCGAGGCGCAAGACGCGCTGGCGCTGACAAACATGCTGCGCACCCCAACGCCTGGTCAGACATCGAACGCACTGCAGAACGAGCTCGACCCTCGCGCCCTCATCAGTCTCAGGAGCTGGAACGGGCATTAGCGCGCTTTCTCTCTCTACTGCTGTTTTCCTCTCGTTGGGTAAAGGTGGCAGGCGCACACAGAGAGGCGTGTGCACGTAAGCGCGTCCTCTGCACACCTGTGATGATCTTCTTAGTGCCTGTTGTCTCACTCTGCTGCTGTGTAACTCCGTGAAGCAGAGCACAAGGTAAAGAACTCAAAATCGAACCCAAGATGCGTCCTTGACGGCGCCGCCGCTTCTCCACCCGTGTGTCCGTGCTCGAGTATCTCGAGTGAGTTGGCACGACCGTCGAGAAGCATACGATGGGCATTGGCTGTCAGCTGGACCTCTGCCATCTCTCCTTCCTCGCCCCCCCCCCCTTATACCCACAACGGGCCTCACATTCTCCCCTCCCCCTTCTGCATGCGTGTCTGTGTGTGCGGGCACGCTCATTCCGACGGGCACCTCTGCATGCAGATGGTGAGAATGCCGTACTGTCGCTCTCTCTCTCCTTGTGTGTGTGTGTGTGTGTGTGTGTGCATTCAGCCTTTTTCCCATCCGCTCCCCCTTCTCTTTGGTCTCCCTTCTCGGCTACGTGTTGCGATCTCGCACATTCATCATCATCTTCTCGCGTGGAGTGCGGCGTCAGAACGCTTCTCGGGTAACGCACTGTGCGACGGCTCTATAGACACGTGCTCGGCACGGCGCTTCGCACACCCTTCTCTTATACACTCGCAAGCCCCCCTCCTCCCCCACCACACACACACACATGAAGATAGTTGTTCACGTGCGAGAGAAGATCATTCCGCTTCAGTGCGGCGATGGTACGCAGGAGGTCGTGTGGCTCGGCAACGCCGCTCTGATACACTACGACGCCTCCTTTGGCAAGCGCTTCGGCCCGCCGGTGTTGATTCACAAGGAAGGCGGTGTGCCGTGCGACTTGGGGGCCCGCGTGTGCGACCTGCTGGAGGATGGGCAGCATGTCTTCATCACACTCGAGTGTGACAGAGCGGAGTAGAGGTGGGGTAGCGCATCGTGGAAGAGAGAAAGGGCATT
>NC_009294.2:10182-48237 GCF_000002845.2 Leishmania braziliensis MHOM/BR/75/M2904 | reverse complement strand
ACAGCCCTCGTCGGTCGTTGGACGTACGCGCTTTTGAGGTTGGCGCGTTTTCCTCTGACCTCTTCGTTTTCTTGCGTCGCGGCTTCTCGCTGTCTGCCGGTCCGAGACCTCCAGTCTCGCTTTCCGTCATTCTCGTTGGCTGTCCTCGCCATGGTCATCGTGTGGCTCTTGGGTGTTTCTCGTGTGTGTGACACCCAACATGGGCTGTGCAACAAGGCGCGTGTGCTTCGCGTACAACTCGTCGCAGGTGTCTGGCGCTCTTTCTTCCCCCCCCCTCTTCACCGCTCTCGGCGGTAACATTCTAAAACTTTGTGTCTTTCACTGGCCAGTCCCTCCCCCCCCCCCCTGTCAGTCATCGCCTTTCGCTCAGGACAGACGGCAGCGCTTACAGATGCGGCTGCTGCTGTGAGATGGCAGCTGTGAGTGACTGGCACATGGGTATACTATGAAATCTGGTGAACACCAAATAGTCTGATAGCGGGGAGGGGGGGGGAGCACGTCAACGCGTGGCATCGCCAGGGCCCGCCACCCCCACTCTCTCTCTGTGTGGCGAAGCCACCCGCAGCCCCCCATCCCTGCCAATGCCGAGCCGCCTCTGGGAGTGCCAGGGCCCCGCACCTACGGCCTAGGGGGGTGGGAGGGCGGGGATCAGAGCGACTGACCGCCACGGATGTCGGCGGCCAGGGCCCGGATGGCATGGTGTCGGAGCGACCTGCGACCGTGACCACGCTTGCGCCACCCGCATGGTCGGCAGAGTGTCGGCGTGACTCGAGCGCATCTCACCGGGCCCTCGCAGCCCACTGGCGTGGGGGAGCCCGGGCCACCCCGAGGCGTGCACCAGGTGGCGACCGGCATGATGCGGGTGCGGCTGCGGGGCGGCCTGCGGAGCGGGGGTGGGTGGGCACCACTTGAGGCAGGGGCCGTGCACCGATGACTGCGTCGCGGTACCGCCGTGCCGCGTGTCTACGGCTGCTTCGCACCGCGCGGGTGGGCCTGCGATGTGTTGTCGGGCTAGAGTGGGGAGGCGTTTGGCCTCCTGTCATGTGCGAGTGATGAGTGGGCACGCTGGAGCAGCAAGCAAACGGTGAAACGAGAACTTTGGTTAGCACAGGCTGTGCCTGTGTCCTGGCACTCTGCTCATACAGCACGTCGCTAAGGCGCACTCCACCCACCCCCTCTCACGCTCCGTGTGTGTGTGTGTGTGTGTGTGTGTGTGTGTGTGTGTGCGTGTGTGAGGGCTGCAAGTGTTCTCGTCGTGTTGCTCACGCTGCCTCTCTTCACGCCGCGCGTTTCCTCTCCTTTACACACACGCACTGCACCACGCACCTTTGCGCCTTGTCGTCAGACGGCAACATCAGATATTTTCTTTGGGTGAGGTAGGGGGAATTTGATGGAGAGTGAAGTTGTGTTCTGCTTGCTGAGTGGGAGGAGGGAGGGGGCGCCCCCGCTTTGCGCGTGCGGGTGTCTGTGCTTGTGTCTTCTCTAATGCCTACGCAATGCCGCGAGCGCTTCCACGTTGTGTTGCTCAACTGCGCCCTCATTCTCATCTCCTTCTCTCTTTCCCCTCTCTCTCTCTCGCGCGCGCGCGTGTGTGCGTGAATGAGCTCAACGTTGTCAAGTACACCCGCACAGAGAGAGAGCGAGCGAGAGGCATACGTATCGGCAGACCCCCCAGTCCCCTCACACACACGCACGCACACGCGCACACATACATATTAAGAGAGCTGTTAGACCAAGGATGCCCGCGAGGGAGTCTGCTGTGTTTCGCGTGGCGAGAGCAGTGGCGCGCGGCGACGGTGACTGGGCAGATGTGCCGCTGGCAGTGCGCGATGCCATCGTGATGGTACTAGCGCAGCCTTCCAGTGGTGCTCTGCACAGCGTGCAAGGTGGCATAGGTGATGCGTCTTGCGCGGATTGGAGGGGGCAGGTGGTCAGGTATGTCAACGGGGCCTTCACGCCGCCACTGCTAACGGAGGAGGTGGTTCAGAGCAGCGTTGATACCTTCGAGGATGCTGCCTGGGTGCGGGACGAGGCAGTGCGCAGCTACGCAGAGTTCCACAACAATGTAGAGTCGCTCCACGCAACCATGCGCACGCAGCTGCGGCCTGTGTGGAGGACGGCGATGCAGCTGCACCCAGACATCCTCGCGGACGTGCGGGACGAGTGGCACCTCCGGCGGCGGGACAGCATCCCAGACAACATTCCGATCTCTGTTGCCGCTTCTCAGGGCATTGAGTTGCAGGAGACAATACTGCATGACGTGGAGGATGCGCTGCAGGTGCTACGCAATACGTCGGTGCGCTTCGCTGCTCATTTCTTGTCGGATAAGGAGAAGATTTCGATGGGCGCAAATCCGGCGTACCTCCGCGCGCCGGACATCGACCGAGAGGTGGTGATGTCACGCTCGCAGAGCATCTCCACCTCACCACAGCGCACGCTGCCAGCAATGACAGCGTCAATTTTATCGTCTCCAGGAGGTGCGGGGAGTGGGCACGTGAGGCATTCCACGTCGAGTGCGTCTGTCGCCCTCCACACCCCAAGTAGGCAACATAGTGGTCGCCGTCACAGCCGCCACGGGCACCACCACCACCGCCACTACAGCGACGTAGCGGGGCTGGTGAGCTCCAACTCCAACAGGCGAACGGACAGCTGCAAGTCCTCCCGTAGGAGCCGAGGCACCGGCGACGATCCACTTTTAGAGGAGCTGCGCAAGCAGTATCAGGTGCGTATTAGCGAACTGAAGGCGAGGAGTGAGGATGAGGGAGAAAGACGACGAGGCCGGCACAGTGCATCAACATCAGCGAGGGCGGCGCCACCACGGCACACCAGCTTGGCACACGCCGCGGTTCCGAGATCATCCTCTCTGTCTTTGACGGCTTCATCGACGTCTTCGAGTGCATTGACCGGCACCAGCTCGACGCGGTCTCGCTGCTGAGGGGGCACATGCAACGAGGGGAGCGTGCGGTAGGTTCTCAGCTTTATGGGCGCCTTCATGCTTCTTGTCGTTAGTGTTTCCCTGAACGCTGCCATACCAAAGAAAAGGCCCCCCTGATTGGTGCCAAGGAGGGAGAGAGAGGGGGGGGCGTTGTGACCCCATATGGTGCGCGTGCGCTTGTCACCGTCGTTCTTTTCCTCCCCTTCTCACCTCCCTCTGCGCATTCTCGTGTCTTCTTCCGTTGTCAATACACACGCTATTAACTCTTGCTTGCCTTCGTAGATGGGGACATGGGACCACGCACCTCCCCTTCCCCCCCTCCCCCCACCCCAAAAAAAACACACACACTTTACTTCCGCCACCGCCACCCTTCTCCCTCGACTACTCTCTTTTCATTGAGTCCTTCTTCTTCCCTTACCCACCCCCCTCCCCATCTCCATCGATCTCCGCCAGCGCCGCAAGAGAGGGGGAGGGGGGTGGGTAGAGGGAGGGAGAGGGAGGGAGGGAGGGAGAGGGGTCGAGTGCGCGCTTTCCGTGAACGAGTCACTAGAGGCAAACACAGGAGGGAAAACGACCACATTATTGCCGAAATCGCCCTCAGCAACGGCGGCAACCGCCGCCATTCGGTGCCGCTGCGCACTCAAAACGAAATGGAAAAAAAAAAAACAGACAAATCACAGGGAGGGTGCAGTCGGTGCGCACACCGCGCAGGGGCACCGAGGCAAGCGGCATGACTAGTGCATGCCATGGACAAACAAGCATGGGCGCAGAGACAGGACATAGGGCGCGGACTCTCATTATCTCTCGCTCGCCTTCTTCTCCCCTCTGCGCTGTACTCTCTCACTACTGCCACTTTGCATGGTTGCTGGGGATCTTATTTTTCCTCTACTTGCTCTCTCTACGACTGTCGTAGTCCCTGCTCTGTGCTAGTCCTATTTCTTGCTGCCCCAGGGTCTTTCATGGCTCTAACACCCACGTAGAAACGCTCGCACTCCCCCCACCATTCTTCCCTGCTACACTTTCCTCCCTTCCGTGCGCTGCTTGGGTGTGGGTGCGACACAGCCCGCAACCGCACCCACATCAGCGACGACGACGTTGACTCGGCCCTCTCACTATCAGCCGCCGCCCCCCCTCCCCTCCCCTCCCTTCTCCTCCTTCGTTTTTCTTTCCCGCCCACTCGTGTTGCCTCTTTTATACTGCACTTCACCACATCACGCGCATTTCACTCCCCCATCGGTTTCCCTCCCACACCCTCCAGCCGCCGCACTGCCGCTTTCGACCTTTTCTCGCCCTTTTTGTTTTTTTTTTTTTTTTTCTTATCGACTACTACCAGCTCTGCAGGCTTTCATATAAGCGCGCAGGTGCGTCCACATTCAGCAGCGCCATGCACTTCGCCCCTGCACCGTCCTCGCTTCACCGACGACCGGTCCAAGACAATCACCACCCACAGAGGCACAATGTGGTCGATGGCGCCGACCCCTACCGCACCGCGACGCTGCTACCGCTTCGTCACAGAGGTAGCGCTCGCGACATCAGCGCAATGCTGACGGCCCCCGTCGTGGAGTACCGCCCGCCGCAGTGGGCGACACCGCTGGGCATATCACTCTGGACGATGCCTCCAGCCTCGAACCCGACGGCCACGACATCTGTTCTTAACCGCAGCAGTGGTGCCGACAGCAGCGGCGCACCGCACGCTTACTACACCACCTCACCGAAGTCGGCAGCAGCGTCGACTCGGCGAGGTTATGAAGATGTGGGCGGACGAGTGCGAGGGAGGCGGGCTGGCGGCGCTACAGCCACCGGAGGGCGACAATCCTTCGGCACCTCACCGTCGCCGCATTCCACCACGAGCACCCGGCAGGTGCATCGCAGCCGCAGCATCGCGGAGGTTCGTCCGGGCTACGTGACGTCCACGGAGCGTGCCCGCTACCGCAACAGCGTCACAAGGAGGCTGATCGATCTCTACGACGAGGTAGCCGAGCTGCACGGCTGCCGCGGGAACATGAAGCGCCAGGTGACCAGGGCGATGCGCACCGACCCTCGCTCCTGCAGGGAGCGCAACGGTGAGGTGCAACTCGCCAACAAGCCCACACCCCAGCAACAGCGCGCTGTCGAGTCGGTCAAGGACGCGTTTGAGGTGTTGTATGACGCCATGCACGAGCTGATCGCGGCTTACCTCACCCCAGAGGAGAAGCGCTACCTCGGCATCGACACGCATCTCTTCCAGACCAACCGAGAGAAGGCAAAGACGTACCAATACGCACCACCTCAGCCGAAGCAGCGGTCGTCGTCAACCGGTACCGCGCGAGGGGCACGTGGAAAGACGGCGGTGACAAAGTCCCCATTGCCGTCGATTCAGCACAGTGAGCTGCGCGAGGAAGATGAGGAGGCGGTGGCGGAGGGTGAGGAGGAAGTGCACACAGCAGCCACCGCGCCAACTAGCGGCTCCACTGCTGCGCCAATGCCGGCAGATCCAGTCCTCACCCCGCCTATTGGCACGCCAGCGCTAGGGGCCTCGGCTGCATTCAACTCGGCCCAGATCTCTTTCTCGGCACCGCCCATCCAGCTGGCGCAGCAGTCCATGACTGAGCACTCCCTGCTGGCGGCCCAACCGCAGCCGGTGACGTCATCGCCGCCGCCTCTCTACTCCTCCATCCTGCCCGCTGAGGCGCCTGGCGACGACTTTGGCGCTGCAGCTGAGCAGAAGTCTGTCTTGGGCTCCCACGCAGATGAGACAGAGATTCCGGTGAGGTCGCCGGAGCGCGTCTTTGCGCCGGCCGCGTCCATGTCGACACTGAACGAAGCTTGGCCCAGCGATACAGCGGAGGGGTCACCGGTACCTTCGCCGACCAAGCCAAAGCCGCCAGCTGCAAATGATGAACTTGTGAAGGCGCCGGTGGGCGACCCTGATGAGGCAATTCCGACTCCAAAGATGCCGCCAACGCCGGCCCCGCAGACCCCATTGTCGCAGCCGCCCAGCCGCACTGCCTCCACCATGAGCATCAACGGCGCGCCTGCTACCAAAGCTTCCGCGCCCCACGCACCGGCAACACGCTCGGAGTTAAAGCGCTTCGTAATCGACTCCGACAGTAACAGCGATATGTGACTTCAATTACTAGAGCAGTACAGTGAACCGTAATGACGATGGCGATGCCCGAGAGAGAGAGAGAGCAGGGGATGGTGGGTAGGAGGAGAGCGAGGAGGGACGACGGATGGCGACTGCATATGCCTCTCTCTGGCTGTTTGAGCGTGTCCTTGTCGCAGCGATGCTCGCGAAAGAGGAAGGAGCAGGGGCGGGGAGGCTGCAGGAGCGGTGATGAAAGACAGCGTGACTGGTGTGGTGAGTGGCTCGAATCGCTCTCCCAACCGACTCTCCTGAAGCTTCTTCCCTCTTTCTCTCTGGTTGTTCCCACCACGTTCCCTCACCCCTCATCTCTCCCAGCGAATACGTGGCACACACAGCGCCTCTCCCCTCACTCGGCAGTCTGGCGCACGCAACTTATCTCTCTCTTTTCTGTTAGACCCCTCCACGAGGCGTGTACTCACGTGACCCACACGCGGCAACATTACGGACCACCGCAACACGAGCAGCACGTGCTGACCTGCCCTTCGCCATTCCACCGTCGCAGGTCTTTCGTGCCCCTGCTACTGAGAAGACGGCGTGAGTGTCGGTCGTGGCGGTGGTATGGTGGGGGAACGGGAGCCCCGTAAAGCACTACGGTCCTTCCCCTCTCTACATTTCTTCCGTTGCTCTGCGGCTGACCACCACGTCTTGGCAAGCGCCGTTTGCGGGCTGATGCACGAGTGTGCGCTCGCACCCAACACCCACACGCACACCCGCACGCACACCCGCACGCACGCTTGATGCACGTGTGTGCTCGTCGAGCACTTGTGCGGCCTTCTTGTTTTTCGCTGCCACCACCTCCTCGCTTCCTCCCACGTGTCGCTCTCTCCCTTCCTCTCTTTCTCGCCCCGCTCTTCCGCCTGCCGTCTTTACCACTGACGTGTTGTGCTTGCGTGAGCTTACGTGTCCTCGAAAAAATGCGTATCGCCAACAAACTGAGTGAGACTCTCTCCGCGCCCATCATTATAGGAGGGACTTGCGTAATCTGCCCAGACAGACGCTCTCCACAGAGAACGAAAGGGAGTGGCGGGAGGAGTCTGCCTATTTGTTCACTGCGTGGCGTGTGCGTGTGTGCGCTCTTGACTTCCTCTGCTGATTTTTCTTAAATCGAAAGTGTCTTTCCGTTTCTTCGCCCAGAGAGTTTTCCATCCAACCAGCCATCCAGGCGTCTGTCCAGCTCACGCCTCAGAGCACAGCCAGGCAGCTCCATACACGTGCACGCGCGCGTCTACGTGAGGGGGGTCGCTTTCAGCAACTCAGGCACGAGGCGCATTATACGTAGGGCGGTGGCACACCGATAACGCGAAAGTAACGGTTCTCTGTCACTCCTGCGTCTCTGCCCACTCGCGCATTTTTCGCTCCTCCGCCTTTTCTCTCTCGGTTGTACCTTGCGGGCCGTTGTCTTGTGCGCCACTCTTGGCTCTGCAGAAGGTGCCAATGCTGTCGTTCTCCTACCGCCCGCTCATGCGCGGTGTATTGGCAACGGCTGGCGCGTCGCTCATGGCCCTGCCGAATCGTGCACTGACTGCGACGACGCGCTCGCTCTACAGCAGCAATTTGGTACGGTTGGCTCCAGTCGTGCCGCCAAAAGATTCACCACCGACGATGGGTGGCGATCCAGACTTGGAGGAGACCCACCCTGATTTTCAACCCCGCATAGTGGGTGGTGACCTCGCCGAGGACGAGATTGCCATGATCAAGAAGGACATCGTCGACACGATCCGCGACGAGGAAATTGTCGTGTTCATCAAGGGCGTTCCTGAGGCACCGATGTGCGCCTTCTCAAAGCGCATGATCGATGTGATGGAGGCCCTTGGGGTGGAGTACACCTCGTTCGACGTGCTCGCTCACCCGGTGGTGCGCAGCTACGTGAAGGAGGTGAGCGAGTGGCCGACGATTCCGCAGCTCTTCATAAAGGGTGAATTCGTGGGTGGCGTCGACATCATCCTGAAGATGGCGGAGAGCGGAGACTTGCAGATGCTGCTGGACCAGAAGGGCGTCAAGCACTGCGGTGCGAAGTCGTAGAGGTCGGCTGTCTCTCTCTCTCTGTGTTTTTTGGGTACGTGCCTCTGCATCGGTGCCTCTATGTGGTGATGCGGGGGTGGTGTAGGCGGGTCGAGAGGCTGTCATGAGTACCCGAAAGCGAGTTGACCGCAGAGGTGCTGGTGTATACTCGAGCTTGGCTGTCTTTCGCGGTGATACGTGGACATGGGGATGAGCACGCTTGAATTTGTGCGTGTGTGTGTGTCTGCCTGAGGGAGTCCAGGCCGCTTTCGAAATCAACTAATGATGCAGTGGATGAGGCACAACAGGGGGCCATGTGAGGAGGTACATAATGTGCGAGTCTGTGCGCACTTGTCTCTGCGTGGTGTGCGGCGCAGATCAGCGAGTGCGCGTCAGTTTTTTTGCCGTACCACCACAACGTGTCGTCGTCTCGCACCACTTTCCCCCTCCCTTTCTCCTCGCTCCGCAACGAGTTACCTACACACAAATTACCTCTGAGAGGGAGGAGGAGGAGGAGGGGGCGGGTCTGCCTTGGCAGCGACGTTACGTTATCATCACTGATCTTATTCATCTTACTTTGCCCGGGTTTCCTTCATTGGCTGCCTCGCGACTGGCCGTCGTTCTTCTCCGTTGCCACCTGCCCCCCCCGTCTCACCTTGTCTCTCTCTGTGCGCATGCCTGCGTGTTCATGGCTCCAGACTGCTCCTCCCCCTCCCCCACCTTTGATGGTGCATCTTGCGCTGCGGCTCTCCGTGCAGGCGTACGCTGCAACTGAGAATCGCTCCACTGGCTGCGATCGGGTCGGCCGTGGGTGACTTCAAAGAGGCCTCACACGTGCGTCTGTGTCTACCCGAGGTCCGTGCGTTGTAAGCAGAGACCCCCTCCCCCGCCCCCCACCACTACCGCCCCGTGACATCCATAACTCGCCAACACTGCGGCCGCACAAGACACCTCCTCCTCACGCCATTATCGCTACACACAGTGAGGCCCAGAGGCTTAACGGCTCACTCACCATCGTCGTCCATGAGGGGTTCCCCTCGAAGCTTCGCTGCCAGCGCAGCAGCGACGGCCTCACTGTCAACGTCGCCGGCAAAGGCACGTCTCACAACTAACATTGTGGGCGGTATGGGCAACCAGCTTTTCCTTGTTGCAAACTTGTTAGCCACGGCGCAGCGCACTGGCATACCGGCCTACCTGGAGGCAGCGCCGTTCAGCAGCAGCGCCGAAGCCCCACGCCCCACTTACTGGGGCTCTCTTTTTCGAAACCTCAGCCAGCATGGAGTTCAGATGTGCGTGTCCTCGCCACCGCTGCCGCCGCTCCCTTTCGTGGCGGTACCCGAGACTCGACCGGTGCGGAAGGTGCTGCTTGATGCGCAGCGGGCCTGTGTCTTCAACATGGTCGGCTTCTTCCAAAGCGAAGCCTTCTTCGACGACTACCCAACCATATCCTCCGTCATTCCACCAGAGCTGTGGAGCGCTGCGCGCGAGCACCTGGCCATGTACTACGGCGGCGGGTCGTGCCACACTGTCGCCTTGCACGTGCGGCGCGGCGACTACACGCGCTTTGCCGATGTTTTCGAGCAGCTCGACGTCGTCGAGTACTACGACGCGGCTGTGCGGCAGCTGCTCGGTGGACTGCTCTTGCAGTCGCCGTCTGCTCTGCCGCAACCGCCGTCAGTGGATTTGGCCCCCGCGCCGCCTGCCGGCCCACTGCCGCTGCCGTTCCTTCGCTTGCTCGTCTTCTGCGAAGAGGAGCGCTTTGGGCGCACCGTTGTGGGGTATTTTCGCACAAAGTACCGAGGCGCCGTCCTGGTGAGTCTTGTGTGCGCCGCAACGGAGGCAAGCGCGGTATCGGCGAGGCCACCTGCGGTGTCGCCGTCAGCGGGGCTGATGCCGCGTGACGTGCTGGAGTTGCTGATGATGTCGCAGTGCAACGATGTTGTGATGGCAAACTCTACCTTCTCGTGGTGGGGTGCCTACCTGAACCGCGTCTCACTCCACCGCGTCATCGCACCTTCCCGGTGGTTCGTGAAGGACCCGTACCCGGCGTCAAATCACCTTTACTGCCCTGGATGGATACTCCTCTGATCGGAGAGAGAGAGGGGGGGAGGCGGCCCATGGCTAGTGGGTGGATGGATGGGGCGCGTCTCCGTCTCGCTCGCTCCTACCGTCCCCACTGAACTGTTCGACAGGCTGGGGAGGGAGGGGGGGGGGTCGCGGTGGAGCACACAAATCCGCGTGTCTGTGCGCTCATCTTTGGCCAGCGTGTGCTGTGGAAGTGGCGGCCAGCCGTGGAAAGGCACCACCTTCCACCTTTCCCCTTCTGCCGGAGAGTCGAGGGGGTTCGGTTGCACAACGAACGTTTGCTACCAGCAGCAGCAGCAGCAGCAGCGGTGTCATAACACAGACGCAGGGAAAACGACGCCGTACAGCCGAGTAGAAGCACACTCACGGCGGCAGAGCCACATAGACGCCATCACACACGCTTCCTTCATGCAGCTGTGCACAGGGATGCCGAAAGAGCGAGAGAGAGAGCGAGAGGCGCGTGGTCAGTGTGATCTATCCTCGACTTCGCCCCATCTCAGTCCCCCAGCGCTCTCACTCTCTCCTTATGTGGACGTGCATGTGCTCTCTCCATCTTCCCGCTGCCGTCCACCTCTTTCCCCCCTCTCTGCTCATCTGTCTGTTTTCCTTTAGGCCAGCGTGTATCGCCTCATCCAAGGGCTCGCCACTTCTCCCCCCTCGTACAGCACGCACTGAAACACGCAGAGCCTCGCTTCGCGGAGGCACGCAAAGAAGTGCTACCGCCATCACCCTGATGCCTTCTATCGCCGCCCTGTCGCGCACACTGCACGGCGGCACAAGCGTCTACAGGTCCCGCTTAGACTCTCTCAAGGTACTGCACGCCGTGGCCCAGTCGTCGCCACCGTGGTGGACGCCAAGTTGCTCCAGCTTCCTGCGCCAAGCAGAGTCACTGAGCACGTCGACAAGTGCCGCTTCTGCACGCAGGCACCCTGTCATCGTTGTGGAGGGATTGGATGGCACTGGAAAGACACTCATCACGCGTACACTGGCCGAGAAGCTGTCAGGGATGGCAGTGAGCACACCGCCGCCACAGTTTGCCGAAGTCCGGGAGACCTTCCGAAGCCAGGAGGAGGTCGTGGCGAGAGCCTTCTACTCCGCTGCGAACTACATCGCAGCTGAGGACATCCTCGCAGCGTCGCAATCGGCGGTAGTCGTGGTCGATCGGTGGTGGTGCTCTACCTGCGCGATGGCACTGGCGAATGCCCACAACTATGACAGTCTGCCGCCGAGCGGTGATGCCGTGTACCGCTGGCCAGAGGACTTACCAGCACCGGATGCCGGGTTTTTGCTGTGCGTCGATGAGGCGGTGCGCGTGGCGCGTATCCGCAAGCGCGCCCCTGAGGATTTCGAGGAGCAGCGTCTCTCCTCCCAGAGCGAGATGCGCCGTGTTGCGATGGAGGCGTACCGCCGCACCAATATGCTGACCGAGGTAGCTGCGCCGACCTATCGCGTAGCGGTGAACTCCATCTTGCGACTTCTGCCTGAAAGCGGCGTGGTGCATTGTGCTGCGGCCTTTACACAGGCGGAGCTTGACAGCATTGAGCCTTTTTAGGGTCACGTGTGTGAGACTGAGGAGAAGAGGGTAGTGCTGCTCCAGCGTGCCCACTCATCACTCGCACATGACAGGAGGCCAAACGCCTCCCCACTCTAGCCCGACAACACATCGCAGGCCCACCCGCGCGGTGCGAAGCAGCCGTAGACACGCGGCACGGCGGTACCGCGACGCAGTCATCGGTGCACGGCCCCTGCCTCAAGTGGTGCCCACCCACCCCCGCTCCGCAGGCCGCCCCGCAGCCGCACCCGCATCATGCCGGTCGCCACCTGGTGCACGCCTCGGGGTGGCCCGGGCTCCCCCACGCCAGTGGGCTGCGAGGGCCCGGTGAGTTGCGCTCGAGTCACGCCGACACTCTGCCGACCATGCGGGTGGCGCAAGCGTGGTCACGGTCGCAGGTCGCTCCGACGCCACGCCATCCGGGCCCTGGCCGCCGACATCCGTGGCGGTCAGTCGCTCTGATCCCCGCCCCCTCCCACCCCCCTAGGCCGTAGGTGCGGGGCCCTGGCACTCCCAGAGGCGGCTCGGCATTGGCAGGGATGGGGGGCTGCGGGTGGCTTCGCCACACAGAGAGGGAGTGGGGGTGGCGGGCTCTGGCGATGCCACGCGTTGAGGTGCTCCCCCCTCCCTGTCATCACGTGGGAGGTGGAGGGGCGAGAAGCAAAGTGATGCTGTTCGGCGCTGTGTCGCGCGTGCGCCATGCACGTGCGTGTGGAGGGCGTTTTTCTCTTCGTGCCTCGATGATGTGGCGGCCCTTCGTAGTTTGTGGCCCCTCGCAGGATTGCTCGCGGCTTTTCGCGCACTATTGACTTTCTCTCTCCGTCGGTGGACAGGACGACAGCCCTGTCTTCACCGCCTGCTGTGTGATGGGCAAGGCCAATTTCGACGTCTCCCCCATCACATTTTCCCCTCTGTCCCGCTCCCGCAGCTTCCAGGCGTCAGTCCAGAGGCACATCAGCGTTTGCTGTGCGGAATCGTATGAGTGGGCGCACACCATCACGAGAGCAGAACGACTCCGACGCTCGTGGGATGCCTTTGCGTGATCGTGGGCGCACTCGTCCGCATCGTAGAGACGACGACTGGCTCTGCGCCTGTGGCGCCTTTTTCTTTTTTTTTTTCCCATACAGCGGCGGGACCGACTCGTCCCCGCGGGGCGCCTCCATGACGGCCTTGTCCTGCGGTCCGTCGCTACTTCTCTTCTCTATGTTGACTACGCGTGCGTACTGCTGTTGCTGACCTCAATTTGTTCTTCTGCTTCTTCCCTATCCACCTTTGCACCCACGCACTATGGTGGCGTTTTGTCCGACGCCAACGACGCATACGCGCTTCACTACCTCACGGCATGCGGCTGACATACCTACGAACGCGTGACGTGCGCGTTGTCTCGTGCCTCACGACTTGCCAGCCGCTCGCTGCTGCTGCCGTTTGGCTTAGCAAGTGGCTGGTTTCTCTTTGCGTTTGCTTCCGTTGGCTTCTGCACTCAGGGCCCCTCTTGATTCCTCATCACTGTCACCTCGCTCCTGACACTTGTCTATTAATGCCCGTCGCTCCTCCTACCAAGGAGAGGCCGAGTAGCAGCGGAGGTGTGCTTCTGCCGCTTGCTGCGGTCGGAGCTGGTCTGCTGTGCCTCTGGAAGGTCATTCAAATCTGCTCCGTTCCCGTTCACCCGCGCTGCGTGACCGTCGTCTACGACACGCGGCGCAAGACGGTCTTGTGCACCTCTGCAGATCGAGAGATGCACCGGGAGTCACTGCCGCGGGTGTCGCACTTCGGTGTATCGCTGTACTTCGGGTCCGCGATGATGTACTGGAGCCGGACGTGGCTGCTAGTGCCGCCGTCGTCCTTCTTCGGCGTCTTCACGCTTCCGCGCGGCGTCTTCGAGGAACCGGGCGAGTCCGTCAACTGCGTTGTAGAGGAGGTGGCGGTGCGTGACGGGTCGGTGAACATCATGGCGACTGTTTTCTACACCATTTCTTTCGATCAGATGGAGCGCTACCTCGCCGCCATCGGCCCCGAGCCGCCCAACGAGGTGATTGGGAAGGCCGTCGCCCACGTCGCACGAGTGCGGTGCGCAGAGCAGTCTGCCGGCATTCTGCTCAGTAAGACCCGCCGCGAAGCGACGTTCATGGGCCCGTATAAGGACCACCTTACCTCAAAGCTCATGTCGGAGGCGGCAGTGCTGGTGAATGACGTCGTTGTGGAGAGTGTGGTGCTGCTCGAGGGGGGCTAGCGATGGAGCGGATAGGTTGACTATGTTATTCAACCCTCGCGCTGTTGTCGTTTTTCCCTTCTTCAACTCTTTACTTTGACGTCTGCCCAGCATAGTCACAGCCCCCGCCCCCTCCACACACACATACTCACCCGCACTGCTTGAGTAGGCATGTGCATGTCTGCGCTTCTTCCCTTCTTTGGACTGATTTACCGGCTGCTGAGCCCTTCGCTTCTTTTTCGCTTGCATGACTTTCGCTGCCGAGCGCCCCTGGGCACTGATCAACACGCACGGATGCGCTTCTACACAGACACACGCCTGCCTGCCCCCGTTGGAGTTCCTTGTGAGGAGTAGCGGCGGTCTGGTGCACAACAGGAGCACAGATAGCTCACTTCAGCACTCAGGCTCCACGGTTGTGCTGTGGTCTATCGTTGCAGCAGGGGCAGCGAGAGGCACGCGTGACCTTGCATGTCTTCTCGCCCATTTCGCTATTCTGCTCCTCCCTTTCCCCCACCTCTTACACTCTCTTCTCTCCCCTCGTTCACCAGTACAGTCAGCCCCCCACCCCCCAACCATAACTGCCCTGCGGGTTTCTTAGCGTTCTTGCTGTACTTCACATAGCGCATTCCCGTTGCACAGACCTCCCCCGCGCTGTGCGATCAGCACAGACAGCCACGCACGGCCCTATTTTTCCACCCTCCAGAGGCGCGCGCACACACACACACACACACACCCACACACCCACATACGTGTGGATGTACGTGTGCCTGCGCCATATTACGCATCCCACCTCTCCCCTCTTTCTGCCTCTCCTTTTCCATCGCACCCTTTGGTCTGCCCCCTCCCCCCCCCCCCCCCCCACTTAAACGATGGCTTACATGTCCTCCGCTGAGTTTGTGCGCAACGTGGGTGCGCACACGACCATCTACCGCTGGGAAGCTTCTGGGCTGGAAGACTTGAACCGCCAGAACAAGCTATCCTCCCTCCCCTTCTGGATTCCGAATTCCACAACGCGGAGGCATCAGTTCAAGGTAGTGCTGCTGCGCGGCTTGATGCTGAGTGCGAGCCCTGCCACAGACCCTTTTGGCGTACTCGTTGAGTTCATCCCACCTCCCCCGCCGCCGGTTGTAGCGGCGAGCGGGTCGGCCACATCGACAGCAGTATCGTCTTCCTCGCCCCCCAGTGACTTCCCGGGCGGCTGCGCCGTGACATGCGAGGTGCTCCCCATCGACTCCACGACCCCAACGGCGGAGGGGGAAGGGCAGTGTAGGCGCGACGATGGGGCCGAGGCGGCGCAGGGAAAGGCGATCACATCCACCAAGATGGCAGTACTGAATGCGAGCAACGCGCAGGTGAGCTTCCCAGAGTTTGTTTCGGCAGACGTGCTTCACAACCCGCGCTACGTCAGGGGCGCACCGAAGTCCTTCACACTGCAGATCACCATCGAGACCAACATCAATGTTCCGCTGCACCAGGCCGCCACCACTGCCTTCTCCCTCTTCTCCTCCCTGACGACGTCGGTGAGCCACTTGCTTGACAGCACCGCCCAACTCTACCACGAGGGGCGCGAGAGCATCAACGGTACTATTTTTGCACCAACCGCGTCGGCGCTGGCGCACTCCTCTGAGCTTTGGCACGGCATGACGCCCTCGTCATCTGCGACTGCTGCTTCCGGCCCAACAGCGCCAATGACGGCTGCTGCTTCGACTGCAGCTACTCTGCCCCCGTGGGAACAGCCACCGGAGGAGTGGCGTGACCGCGCCGCTGAATGGCGCTCTCTTGTGAGCGAGCGGCTGGCTGGGCTCGACGGCACGTACCGACATGGGGTGGAGAAGACACTCTCACCGGACGAGGTGGGGCTGCTGGCGGAGGTCGGACTCATGGAGACGGACTTGTGGGCTCTCTACGGCCTGTTCGACTTTGACCATGATGTGCAGGAGGGCCTGCTTGCCTCTGCCGAGGTGCGGGCTCACCGCTATCGTCTGGTACCGGCCCGCCTCAAGGAGGAGACCTTCTGGGCGAACTACTTCTGGAAGGTCCACTGCGTTGGCCAGTGCGTGACAGAGCGGCAGGTGGCTGCGGTGCTTGTGGCACTGTGCATGCCTGAACGGGCTGCTCAAACAAAGCACTCTACCACTCTAGAGGTGCTGCGGCACATCCTCGACGGCGAAGAGGTCGTCGCTGTTTTGGAAGACTTCATCAAGCGCGGCGAGGCAGCGGAGCCGTGGTGCACCGTGGCAGCGGAGACGGCGCGCCACTACAGAGACGTGCTGGATGTCACCTCACAGCGCACCGACCTGGCACCCAACATACACACTCAGTTGGGGCCGACTCTCTCCAGCTTGGAGGAGGCGCTTTCGTGGTACAGCGATGCGCTGGCAGGCACCGCGGATCCACATGCTGTATCCGTCGACGGCGATGCTTGCGCTGCTGCTGCTGCTGTCGCGACAGCCAAGACGGTGGCGGATGAGGTGGCCGTGAATGTTGCCGACGCTGCTTTACCGGCACCACCACAGGTGGTGGAGGCGGATGCCCTGTCGAAGCAGTTGTGGCAAGAACCGTCTCCTGAGGCTTCTCCGGCCCCCGCCCCGCCCCCGGCAGTGAAGTCGGCAACATCATCGCCCCACACCGGCACCAGCGGCGGCTTGCCAAGTGCCAGCAGAGTCGAGTTTGCCAAGATGCCCTGGGAAGAGGAGGATGAGGCGGAGGAGCCGGTGATGTGAGTGAGTCGATTGTACAGAGCATCAACCGAGATGAACAAGGGGAGCGATGCAGAGCAGTGGCGATGAGAGGTGCAAGCGGCTGCTTCTCTGTGTGTGTGGTTTGCCGCCTTGAGGCTTCGACTTGCTCCTTCTCTCTCCCTGTTGACGCTGCATCATCGGTCGTTTCTTTGTTGTTTGTTTTTCCCCCGCTCTCGCTTTCTCCCATGTCCAACCGTCTCAGACGCGCTTCTCTTCACATCACCACCACCAACTTCAACTCTGCACGTCGCCTTCGTCCTGGTGCGCCCCTTTTGCTTGCCTTTGGGGGGGAGGGGGTGGGTGGGGGATTTTGCATTGTGTTGAACACTCGGGTGCCCATACATTAGGGGACGTGCGTTCACGTGGCGGTGTGCGGCCATGCCTGTCTATGTCTCTGAATGGGTGGTGTGTGTGTGTGTGTGTCACCCCCCCCCCCCCCTGTTGCAACCGTCTTCTTGTCCTTGCCACCCCTTCTCCTTCTTTCTCATCTCAAGTCTCTCTCTGTCTGTCTGGCGTGTTGTCACAGAGTGCGTGAGGCGCTGTGGTGCTTCTTTCATCATTATTCAAGCCTCCACCCCCTCCCTCCCCCGTACGACGGCGCACACCGAGGGAGCCCCTGGCACTCGCCACATATTTCCTTGCACTTGCGTGTACGCGTGCTGGCGCACGCCTGAGGGGCTTCTGTTCTTTGTCCTCTCCCTCCACACTGACATCCTCTCTCCTCTCTCCACCGTCTCTCTCCGAAGGCTGCGCATCGCACATGGTGTTCGCCTCGCAATCGTGCTCCCACGTCGACCACCTGTTTCTCTCTTTCCTTTCCTCCTCCCCTTTCCTCTTCTTTCCCTTTCCCCCATGTAGTGGAGTATTCTCTCACCTTCGATACTTACAGCACTCTCTGGAGAGGAGCGCGTGTGTGCGTGTCGTCGGGCAGTCTCCTCTCTCACCGTAATCTTCTTTTCCCTACCTGGCAGCGGCGGGCAGGGTTGTCTGACGGTGCCTCCTTTCCTTCCTGCTGCACTCCTTCTCTGCCGCCATACGGCCTCCCCGCCGCATCCTCTTCGGAGTTGAAGAGACATCCAGCCCCCACCCACGCCCACAGAGAGTACAGATCACAACACAGAAAGATGCGACGACTACTACTGTTGTGCACGCACCCCATTGGCTGCTGCACCACCGCTACCGTAGCAGCGGCACCGGCGCTGGTGTTTGGCGCGCGTGGCATTGCGACCAGTGGCCGTGTCACCAACGAGGACCGCCGCTGGTGGCTGGTGCACCTCGAGTGCGCGCCGGATGTGACGGCCGGCACGTTTGTCTCATGGCTCGACTGCTGCGGCACCCACACCACCAAGAAGCTCATCGAGCGCAACATCTGGACCATCGAGCAGGTGGCCGAGCTCGACTCGGACCGCGTAGACGAGCTCAAGTACAGGGAGGGCTGCCTGAAGATGGACATCGTCTGGGAGCATGCGCGCACCATCATCACGCCGCTGAAGCAGCGCGAGGTGAGCGGTGGTGTTGAGTCGCAACTGCAAAGTCGCATTCTGGAGCTGCGCAAGAAACGAGAGCTGGAGCGGCAGCGCGAATCAATCGCGAAGGAGCGGGCGACGCTGAATGACAGGCGTGAGGAGACGCTGCAGAAGTTGCGCGAGTCCATCGCAGCGAGGAAAGCCGCGCTGCGCAGGAAGTTGGACGCGCAGCGCAGCGAGGCCGCACCAGCGGCTGCGGCTGCTGAGAGCACCTCGACGGAGGCACATAAGGAATCAATGGAGGCAGCTGTGGAGAATGAATCTGTAGGCAGCGTTGTGGATCGAATGAGCGGCAACAAGCCGCCTCGTACCTAAGCTGCAGTGCTCGTGTGCGTGTTTACATGCGTGGACAGAGGGGTCGCGTGCGTTGCCGTGGGGAGGTGCTGTGACGGTGTGGTTCATCAAGGGAGAGGGGGCGTGAGGGCCCAAAGTCGACAGAGGCTGAGAGGTGCGACGCCTTCAATGGGCTCGCAAAGGGGAGAGGGTGTGGGGGAAAGAGGTATGCGCGAGGTCTGAGAGAGCGCTGTCTCATTCGCTGCCCCCCTCCCCCAGCCCTCGCCTGGCGGGTTTGCTCTGTGCGTGTCTCCCCTCTGGTGTTCATCTTCCTCGTCGTTTCTAAATCCTTACTTGTGGCAGTGCCACCGCCACCCGCCACGACACCGCCGTTTACGGTAGACAAGCCGCGAGCTTGTCGGCGAAAAAGCGCCACTGACGTGACCCTCACAGACAAGGTGATCAAAGGAAAGCGGAAAAGAGAAGCACATAACTGCCATCGCGGTGATGATGACCCCCCCCCGAAAAGTCCAGAAAGTGCGAAGGAGGGGGAGGGAGCTGAGTGGTCAAGACTATACATACCTTGGGTGAGCGCAGAGGGAGAGGCTGCTGGAACATGAGAGACATGTAGGTGCAGCACACACGCCCCTCTCTTTCGTCTTTCCGCTTCTCCACCTCTTGCGCATTCCAAGCGACACACGTTCGCTTCCGACCGACCCCCTTCCCCCGTCCTGCGCGCATCATCTGCGCAGCTGCTCAAAACTCAAGGCAACACAGAGGAGTGTGAGACAGAAAACACAAACAACAGAGCCGAAAAACGCGCTTTGCTCTCCTGCGTGTACGACGGCGTTACCTTATCTACTCTCCTTCCTCCCTCTTTCTCACCCATAGCACCTCCGCCACCCCTCCCTCCCTCGCTCTTCGTACCCCCTCGCCTAGCTCCATGGTAACCGACAGCTCGCGTGTAGGTGCACCCCCATCTTTCTCACTCCCTCTCTCTCTCTCTCTCCAGGACTCTGTCCCATCATCGATTTTGTCTTATCCTCTTCTCCCGCTTTTCGTCTCCACAAGCGGGTGCCTCTTCACCCTCCCGCTTTTTTTGGTGGCTCTCGCACCAGCCAAAACGTTCAGCTCCATTGCGTGTGTGCGTGCGCGTGTGCCTTCGCTACGCCCCCTTTGCCCATTTTTTTTTTCTTTTCTGTTTGACGTTTTGCTCTGCTGCGCGCTGCTCGACTTCCCCTCCCCTCCCCTCCACCCATCCGTCGTACCCACAGACAACACGCATCCCAATACGCCATGCCTGCTCCAATTTTCGACAAAGTTCTCGTCGCCAACCGTGGCGAGATCGCCTGCCGTGTGATGGCGACCTGCCAGCGTCTGGGAATCAAGACCGTGGCCGTCTACTCCACCGCCGATGAGCAGGCCAAACATGTAAAGATGGCGGACGAGGCTGTCTGCATTGGCCCCCCTGCCTCCGTGGAGAGCTACCTGCGCATTGACAAGATTGTGGACGCCTGCAAGCGGACGGGGGCCCAGGCCGTGCACCCCGGCTACGGGTTCCTGTCTGAGAATGGCGAGCTCCAGTCGGCCTTGCAGAAGAACAACATCGTCTTCGTTGGCCCGGACGCGCACTCCATCGAGGCCATGGGCGACAAGATTGAATCGAAGCGGCTCGCGCGCGATGCTGGCGTGACGTGTATTCCCGGCTTCATTGGCGAGGTGAGAACGCACGAGGACGTGCTGCGGTTTGCGCGAGAGGTCGGCTACCCAGTCATGATTAAGGCCTCCGGCGGTGGTGGCGGCAAGGGCATGCGCGTTGCCTACAACGATGAGCAGTGCGTGGAGTACTACGACATGTGCAAGGAGGAGGCCAAGGCTGCCTTCAACAACGACAAGATGCTCGTCGAGAAGTTCATCGAGAACCCGCGCCATATTGAGATTCAGGTGATCGCGGATCGCAAGGGCAACACGCTGTACCTGCCGGAGCGGGAGTGCTCTATTCAGCGCCGCAACCAAAAGGTGATCGAGGAGGCGCCGTCTGTCCTGCTGGACGCGAAGACCCGCAAGGCCATGGGCGAGGAGGCCGTTGCGATGGCGCGAGCCGTGCAGTACGTCAGCGCCGGTACGGTTGAGAACGTCGTCAACCCGCAGAAGCAGTTCTACTTCCTCGAGATGAATACCCGCCTTCAGGTGGAACACCCCATCACGGAGGAGATCACCGGCATCGATCTTGTGGAGCAGATGCTTCGCGCCGCGGCAGATCTGCCGCTCAGCATCACGCAGGACGACATTAAGATCAACGGCCATGCCACGGAGTGCCGTGTGTACGCTGAGGATCCGACGAAGAACTACTTCCCGTCCATCGGCCGCCTCACCATGTACCAGGAGCCTACCGGCCCTGGCGTGCGCTGCGACTCCGGCATTATGGAGGGCTCGCAAATCTCGGTCTACTACGACCCGCTCATCTGCAAGCTGTCCACCTGGGGCAAGGACCGCACAGAGTGCATCGAGCGCATGGAGAAGGCGCTGGACGAGTACGTCATTCGCGGTCTGCGCCATAACATTTGCCTCCTGCGCGACGTCGTCACGGAGCCGCGTTACCAGAGCGGGCACCTCACCACCAACTACCTGCCAGAGCAGTACCCGGACGGCTTCAAGAAGGCCGCGCTGACAGCAGCGGAGACGCAACTCATGTATGAGGCGGCTGCTTGTGTCCACCTGAAGCGCGAGCGCACCCACTACACCCAGGGCACTGCTCCGTCGGAACGTCAGTTCTACGTCTCCATCAGCGCCAAGCAAGAGGGTGAGGTGCCGGTGTACGTTCGCCAGCTCGATGACTCCCACTTCGAGGTGGCCGCATCGAAGAACGGCCCGTTCAAGAAATTGGAGGTGGCGTGGAAGGTCAGCTACCCGATCATCCGCGTGAATGACGGTACGAAGGAGACGGTGCTGCAGTTCTGGGGCACCAACGAAGTGGCGTACAGTATTCAGATGAAGGGCACCACCTTCGACGTGAACGTGATGAGCGACCTGCAGTCGGTACTGAGCCACTTCGTGCCGGTTGCACAGACGGTCGTCAATACGAAGCAGGTTCTGTCACCCATGCCGGGTGTCATTGTCGCCATCAAAGTCCAGCCAGGCCAGAAGGTGGTTGCCGGCGAAGAGATTCTGACGCTGGAGGCCATGAAGATGCGCAACAAAATCTACACCCAGGCCGACGGCAAGGCGAAGGAGGTCAAGGTCATCCTCGGCGCCACCGTTGAGGAAAATGAGGTGCTAGTGGAGCTGGAGTAAAGCGCGCGTATCACAGGAGCACTGTGCTCACGTGTGACTGCGCGCGTGCGTGTCTGCGAGTCGGTGTGTCTGCACTGCGCTGCTCTGTCGTTTTCTCTCCCTCTTTTCTCTCCCCTCCTTCACTGTGCCCTTGCGCCGATACACGTGCAGTGGGAGAAGGAGATGGGCAGAGGAGGAGGCGTGGTAGGCGTCAGAGACTGAGAAGCGCGCCATGGGCGCCCTGACAAGCACTGTAACAGGCAACGGAGTGGAGAAATAGGTGCATCAACGACGAGAATAATTAGCCAGTGTTGGGGGAGGGGGTGAGAGGAGGGTGGGGCGAATGCTCTCTACCCGGGAGAGACCTAACCTACTCCCTTTCCTGCAAACTCACTCAGTTGCTTACACGCGCACGTACACTCCTGCTAGCACAGAGCACGCCTGGGCAGCAGCAGCGGCATGAACGCACGCAACTCCCTCTCTTTCCCTGTGAAGGTGTGAGAGGGAAGCCGCAACACGCCACAAAAAGTTGCATTTCTTGACGCCAACACTCACGAATTCTCCTTCAGGAAGTTGCTGATGAGCACATCCACTGTCACTCTCTGCTCAACAACAAGGGTGGCAGTGACTGGTGAGAACGATGCCAACGACTTGGGGGAGGGAGGGAGGGTGTCAATCGAAGAGGCAAACAGAGTGGGGCTGAACCGCACCCATTCCATCAAGGCCTTTTCCCACACGTCGTTGCACATGTTTGTGTGTGCGTGTGTGCGCCACGTGCAGGACGCCCCCTGCCAGGCGCTCGCTCGCTCTGTACCCCCTCGCTCACGCCTTCCTGCCTCGCTTGTGCGTTTGGTGCAAGGCAAAGAGGACTATCAGGCAAGCGGCCCTCGTTCTCTTGTCCCCCTAGCGAGCAGGCGCCTTTTTGTTTTTTTTTTTTGGGGTCTCCACCTTTCACGCGCTCTTCCCCTTTCCACCTCACTTACTTTCCTCTGCTCTTCGCTCAATCGACTTGGGTACGTTCGTCCTTCTTTCCGGTGTATCGGTTCGTGACTTCTGCTCTACACCCCCCCTTTTTTAGCCTTTGGCTGCCTCATGACTCTTTCCCGTGGTGCCCATGCACTCAGGACATGACGTGTGTGGGGAAGCCGCTCGCGTACGTGGGGATCTACCCACTGCCGCATAAAGAAGGCCCGTAGCGGTGGCGGTGGAGGCGCTGAGTTTTTCTGCTTTGTGGGCCTCAACTCACACACGCTTTTTTTTTTGCTTCTCTCTTTTTTTTCTGTTCTCTTCTTCTTCCGCTTGTGAGCGCGCGTGTCTGCGCCTTGGCCTCTGCGTGCGCTCTCGCGCTGCGCGTGTGTGTGTGTGTGTGCGCGCTGTGTGGGTTTCCTCCCGGCGTCTGACGATGTCTGCGCGATTACGTGCCACAGTTGCACATCCATGAGAGGAGGTTGTGCTTCGTAGGACCCTCATTGCTCGCACGGACAGGAAAGGTGCCTCAGCCTCTGCCTTCCTCCTTGGCTTTTCTCTTGCAGGAAGGCCTACCACCACACGAAGACAATGGATATTTTCTCTTCAACGCCGCCATTCTCTCCCGTTCTACCGTAGAGAATGGCGGCGTTGAATGCAAAAACACTTCTCGAGGCCCAACACAAGCAGCCAACCTCGGATGCACCTTTGCCACTGGAGTCGAGGACGAGTACGGGCGTGGCGAGTGAGGCACGTGCTCGTGTGTATACTTTTAGATATGTCAAGTCTCACCTCTCTCGCACCGACGCGCAGAACAAATTTTCAGGCGATGCACGCGCGTGTTTATGTGATTGGGCTCCTTCTCCTATTCCGCCACCCCCTTCTCTTCTCGCTGTCTCGCAATACAATCCACCCCTTTCTGCTCGTCTTCGCTGCGTCGTCTACGCATGAATGCCGGTGCTGCTGCTACGGTGTCAATGAAGCCACGCTCACGGCCCTCAACGCAAAGTGAGGAGAGGGGCGAAGCCACCCCCCAGTCTTTCTGCCCGGCGCCGCTGTGCTGAGTTTCCCCATCTTTGCAGCTCTGCCACAGAGCGACGTTGGTGCGTTTTCTCCTGCAAGTTGATTGTCGCTGTTATTTTCTTCTCTGCGCTCATCTGCGCCACATTTTAGGCCCGTGGCTCACGTGCGCTTGCCTTCCTCCCCTCTCCTTCGACGCACATCGCGCACACGTGGGTTCGTTGCCTCTCACCCAGCATGAAGCGAGCGCGCTCTCTGTCGGCGGACGGCAGCGAGTCGGCCCCGGAGCCTTCCACGGCTTCTCTATCGAGCAGCGCGGTCACTGACCTGTCGCCGTCCTCGTCTTCGTCTTTGTTGGCTGTGGAGGAATACGAGGAGCCGACGGCAACGCCGCTTCTCTCGATATTGCAACCGGTGCTGGCGCACTTGAAGGAGAGGGAGTTATTCGCTGATGCCCTCCGCCGGTACTCGGGTACGAAAGCCGCGGCATTCGACGCGCTCGCCCAACTCCACCAAGCGGCCATGACGCAGCACGCATTTGTGATGATGCGCATGACGCGCGAGGCGATCCTTCTCAGGGCACTTGAGGAGGCCCGCCGCACCGGCATTGCTCTCCCACACGTGTGGATGATGCGGTGGAAGGCTAAACCAACTGCTGAGCACGGGCCCTTTGACGATGACGTCATTCAGCAGTGGGGTCGGGACGGCTATTTCGGCAAGAAGGAGGCAGAGCTTTGTGACATCAACGGCGTCCGCAAGTATTGGCGGCCAGCACTATCGGTGGCGCCCGGTGTTTGAGTTGCTTACCATCTCCCCACCTCTCGCTTTCCTGCGGTGTCGCTCTGCGCAGGTTTTTGTGGATTACTTTTCCGGCAGACCTGGAGTGTCTCTCTACGCCAAGTGGCACCTCTACACAAGCGTGCACACGCAGCCTTAAACGGAAGTAAACGTGGGAGGTGAATACCACTGTCTTCCCTCTTCTTTGGCTCCTTCTCGCATGCGTGCAGGTAGAGACGGTCATGTCTTGCCATCGCACTACGTCGGGTGAATGAAAGGCGGGTCTGGTACTGCTGTTGCTCATTCCTGGGGTCCCCACCATCACCCTCTTCCCTCCGTACTGCTTCCCCTTGTTCTCCGTCTGCTCTGTCTCAGCCCATTGCACACCCGCCCGCCCACCCACTTACTCACCCATCAAGGGGACCGTATGCTACCCTCGGACCACACCTCAGCCCTCGACAGGCCCCTTCGCCTTACAACCATCTGAGAACAAAGCGAGTGAAGGATCGTGCAATTACACACATGCATGCAGGTACAGACACCCTTCTCCCTCCCCCTCCCTCCCTCTCCCCTCCCCCCACCGTCATACAGGAGGTGTTGGAGTGAAGCACCACTGCGTTGATCCCTCCAGATTGTTTCATCTTCCCGACGAAGCGCCGCTGTATACACACGCACTCGTATCATTGTCCTCGACCCCCCTTTTTCGCTCTCTGCCTCCTCGTCCGTCTCCCCAACCGCTGTGGGCGAGAAGCAAGCGAGTGCGCCGACTGTCAGTTACCGCCGGCTCAGTGCGTTATTCTTCTGTCCTCGACATCGGTGGTGGTAAAGAACGTGTGGCAACAACACTACTCCTGCTGCTTTGCTTCTCTCTCTTTCTGTTCTCCTCGCCGTTCTCTCGTTGTTCATTTAGACTCTTTTCTTCTTCGATCCCTCCGCTCCTCTCCACTTTCTCCCCCACGCTCGGCAAGAGTTGCGCACTCCATCGTCAGAGCTTCGAAAATGATGTCCGCTGAGCAGCTGTCGTCGCAGCAGTACATCAGTGACGTGCTGCGACGATACCAGCTGGAACGCTTTCAGAGCTCCTTTGCGTCTAGCATGACTATCAAGGACCTTCTCACCCTGCAGCCGGAGGACTTCAGTGGCTATGGCGTTGTAGAGGCAATGGACATTTTGCGGCTGCGCGACGCCATCGAGTACATCAAAGCCAACCCGCTCTCCGCCTCACGCTCCGGCAGTGACGTGCTCGACGGTGACGGGGACGATAGTACCCCGGAAGGAAAAGAGGAGAGCTCGACAGGGCGCCGACGGCTGTATACAGCACGCGGAACCACCGTTCTTTGCCCGTCAACCGACAACGCAGAGGAGGTGAAGCGCAAGAGCCGCATCGTCGTGGCTATTCGCAAGCGTCCGCTCAGCGCCGGGGAGCAGACAAACGGCTTCACGGACATCCTGGATGCCGATAACAGCGGCGAGATTGTGCTGAAGGAGCCGAAGGTGAAGGTCGATCTGCGCAAGTACATCCACGTGCACCGCTTCTTCTTCGACGAGGTTTTCGACGAGGCGTGTGACAACGTCGATGTGTACAACCGCACGGCTCGTGCGCTGATCGACACCGTCTTTGACGGTGGCTCTGCAACATGCTTTGCCTATGGGCAGACGGGGAGTGGAAAGACACACACGATGCTGGGCAAGAACCCCGAGCCAGGCCTCTACGCACTCGCGGCAAAGGACATGTTCGACCGCCTCACTGGTGACAGGCGCATTGTTGTTTCGTTCTATGAGATCTATAGCGGGAAGCTGTTTGACTTGCTGAACGGTCGGCGACCCCTGCGGGCACTCGAAGACGACAAGGGGAGGGTGAACATCCGCGGTCTCACCGAGCACTGCTCTAGCAGCGTGGAGGACCTCATGTCGATTATCGGCCAGGGAAACGCCGTCCGTAGCTGCGGTTCCACCGGCGCCAACGACACGAGTTCTCGCTCCCACGCTATTCTCGAGATAAAGCTCAAGGTGAAACGGACATCGAAGCAGAGCGGCAAGTTCACCTTTATCGACCTCGCTGGTAGCGAGCGCGGCGCCGACACGGTGGACTGCGCGCGACAGACCCGCCTTGAAGGGGCGGAAATCAACAAAAGCCTCCTCGCTCTGAAGGAGTGCATTCGTTTTTTAGATCAGAATAAAAAGCACGTCCCATTCCGCGGCTCGAAGTTGACTGAGGTGCTCCGCGATTCGTTTGTCGGCAACTGCCGTACTGTGATGATCGGCGCCGTTTCTCCATCCAACAACAACGCCGAGCACACGCTAAACACACTGCGCTACGCCGATCGCGTCAAGGAGCTGAAGCGCGTCGCGACGGAGCGGCGTACAATGTGCATCCCCAATGACCAGGAAGAGGTCATCTTTGAGACGACTGAGAGCAGGCCACCGTCACGGAGGACGACGACCCGGCTTTCGACGGCTGACCCCTTTTTCTCCGACACTCCAACGGCTGCCTTGGCACGCAGAAGTACGTTGCTTAGCAGCCGCTCCGTCAACACACTGTCGTCGTCGTCGTCACAGGGCAAGTCGGACCTCGTCAACTCGAAGCCGCCGTCGCGCGATCGGGCTTTGGACGCGGTGTGCAGTAAGCGACCCCGCCACTCAGACGGAGTCTGCGATGGCGAAGTGGTTTCGCGGCTGAGTGGCCGCCCAAGTTTTAAGCGCTTCGAGGGCGGCGCTGAGCTCGTGGCGGCCCAGCGCAGCCGCGTCATTGACCAATACAACGCCTACCTCGAGGCGGACATGAACTGTATCAAGGAGGAGTACCAGGTGAAATACGACGCAGAGCAGCTGAACGCCAACACGCACAGCTTTGTCGAGCGCGCACGCTTGCTGGCGAGCGAGAAGCGACGCGCGATGGAGTCCTTCCTGACGCAGCTCGACGAGCTCGAGAAGATCGCACAGCAAGTCGCCAGCATCGACGCCTTCCACCAACAACTGCCGCCACTGTAGTCCTCCTCCGCGCTCTTCTAGGCTGTATTCCTCTTTCTTTTCTGTTCTCCGGTGCTCACCCGCGTTTGTGTGTGTCTCTCCCTTCCTCCCCCTCTTTCCGTATGTCCATCAACCCCGGTGCTGCCGCACAGGCGCTTCTACCGTTCGCAGTGCTGTTTTGCTGCTGCAGTTCCCTTGCTGACTTTGGCAGTCGTGGGCCCTCTCTATCGGTGGCGGGCACTCGTGCGCAGGCGGTCGCCGCTTAGACTCGAGCGTTAGTTGTTGTCTTTTGACTTCTTTATCTTCGACCTCTCTCTTGCGCGGTCTTTCCGTGCATCTCTTTCTCTCACTCTCTGTGTGGCGTACTGTTTGTGCTCGTTTTCTCTCTTACCCTCTTAGACGTAGATGCACCCCCTCCCAAGCGCCACCAGAGCCTCACACACAGTCGGCGCATGTGGGTGTGTCTCTCTCTCTTTCCCTTTCTTAGCCCATCGGTTCTCGCTGCGTGCTCGTGATCGGGTATATGAGTGCCGCTTCTTCGTCCGTGTGGACAGCGCTGCTGCGTGTCGCGTGACGCCACTCTCCCTACCTCTCTGACTCTGTCAATCAGTGGCGCCAGTGTCTAGCACTGAGGAAGAAAGCGCAGCTGTTGTGTGTGCATATCGGCTCTCTAGGGAGTGCGCAACACCGGTAGTTAAGAGAAAGACCTCCGCTCTTGTCCACGGGAATACACACGTAAGGGGGGGGGGCGGGCAGTCATGAAGAGGGTATTGCCCCCTCCCTCTCTCTGTTCATGTGTGTGTGTGTGTGTCTGTGTGCATGATGGTGCCTGTTTCGGCTCTATTCTGGTCTTCATTTTCTTTCCTCCTGTGCCGTCTGTTTGGCTTCCCTTTCTCATGTTTTGTTCACCCGTCAAACACGTCTGACTTGTGGTTGTCTGTGTGCATTTCTCGCGGCCGTTGCCGTCTTACCCCCTTCCCTCACTCTCACTCTCTCTCTCTCTCAGACGTGCTTGCACACGCGCCCCCCGCGAAAAATGAAGAGGAAAGGATAAGAGGCGCGCACCTACACCCACACACATCGATGGAGTACAGGCCAGGGTGCGCCGGTAGTCACGTCTCGTCGGCGCGGTAGAGAAGGAGGGGACAGTAGCTGGATTCATCGTAAACAGCATCAGGAGGGAACCCAAGGGTAGGGGTGTTGTACTGAGAGAGAAAGAGGTGGGCTGGTGATTGTCGATGCTGCTATGTGTGCGAGCTTACTTCTCTGTGTAGCTGTCAACCGCACATCAGCCCATGCCCTGCCGCTTTCTCCAGTTCATCTCTCATTCTTCACTACCGTCGATTCTGCCCTCTCTCTTCTTTCTCATTTCGGTCAGCGGCGTGTGCCGTGGCCTCAACGCCTCCCTCGCTTATGCGTCCGCTCCGGCCGTTCCCCTGGAGTATCCACCGGATAAACGCCCCTCTCCAACAGGCCCACTTTCACAGCGACACAGAGAGTGGGTTGGCCTTCGCCATTTTCAACTCTGCGTGTCTCACGCAACAATTCCCTTCGCTGTTAGCCCTTCTGTAGATGCTCAGACGGTGCTCAGTGCTCCTGAATGATCCCCCACTGGTGAGCGGTGGGCCGGTGCTGGGTCTAATGCACGAAACCTGGAAGCGGACAGCGATTCGCCCCTCGATCATGGACGCGCAGATCACGCAGAGCGCGCTGGAGGTGAAGATGTCGAGCCTGCTGGCGCGTGAGATGCAGACGGAGAAGTGGGAGGCGGCGCGCGAGCCTCCGCTGAAGCGCAAGTGGGTGCAAGCCCCCGTCTCTCAGCTTTCGACTAGCCTCTCACGGCGTGACTGGTTCCGACTGATGAGCTTCAACATGATGACGGACGCGTGGGGGCCCTGCCGCACCACCCCCGTAGAGGCGGTGCAGGTGCGCGTGCCGGAGTTCACACGCAACCCTGAATGCGATGACCCCGACGCCTTCTGTGACTACGACCCCTCCGTTGACAAGGAGGTCCCGCCCTTCCTTGCGCCGGAGTATCGTCGCAAGCATCTCGTCGAGTTACTGCGGTGCTACGACCCCGACATCATCTGCTTGAATGAGGTGAATCGGACCTTTTTCAACACAGAAATGTGGCGATACGTGCGGTTCCTCGGCTACGGCACGCTCTATCAGTCGAGCCGCGGTGCCCGTGTGCGGGCTCTCCGCAAGGGCGACAATGCAGCCGCCCCATCCAACCGGGGCAAGATAGCTGAGGAGGAGGATATCGGCAACGTGATTCTGTTTCACAAGGGCCGCTTCTTCCCACTCATGATGCCGGGCCGAGATGTTGGCCAGCGCTTCCACTTTGCCCACTTTGTCGGCATGCGGGACAAGGTGACAAACATGACGCTCTACGTCGCCTGCGTGCAACTCACCGCGGGGGCAACGGCAGAGGCGGCGAACGTCCGGCTGCACGAGGCACGACAGGTGCTCACCATACTGGATGCCCTCGGCCGCCACGACGCCGATCGCTCGCATCAGTCCCACATCGTATGTGGCGATCTCAACAATCAAACAGACGATGAGGCGTGTGTGGAGCTCTTGCGCAGCACCTTTTTTTCCACGCATGACCTCGTTGGCGGTCCGCGCTGGACGGCGTGGCATTACCGCGACGAAGCCCGCGCCGCTGCCTACGAGGCGTACTACGTCAAGAACGTGAAAGAGGCACACCGGTCAGACAAGACCTACCAGGCTGAAGAGGAGATCGAGCGTTTCCAGCGCAAGGACGCCGGTGCCTACCACGGCGTCTTCTCGAAGGTGCAGCTTGTGCGGGACGAGATCGCAGCTCGAGGGCACAAGAAGCAGCAGCGGCTGCTGGCGACACCAAACACCGCCACGTCCGACGTGGCGGTGTCACCGCTTGCTGGCTCGGTTGGTGTTACTGCTGCAGCACCAGGATCATCGCCTGTCTCTGCACCAGCACTGTCTGACGCTGCCCTCCAAGTGGACCAACTCGCGCTGTTGAAGAGGAACCGGAAAGAAAACGGCATCACATACAACACACAAGATTTCATTTTCTACGACCCCAGCACGCTCGCCTTGCACCAGGTACTGGACGTTCCAGAGGACGAGGAGGTGAACGAGGCGCAGCTCTTCCCGAACTCCAAGCTCCCCTCCCACCATCTCCCACTCTTCATCGACATATCCTGGATTGACACCTTTCCTGATGTCGCTGCACGAACGTTGAAAGAGTAGGGGCATGCGAGTGAAGGCGGGTGCTCAACGTGTCTGTGCCTGCATGCCTCTGGTAGCTTCCCCGCTACTTGGAGTTGTCTCTCATCTTTTCACGGCCCACACGCGGAGGCAGGCAAGTATATCGCACCACACCGCACGCCTATTCCCTCACTGACACACACCACACATTTTCACTAGTCACGCCTGCTCGTGCCAAGGCGAATTCCAATCAATAGCTGATTAGAGATCATCGCATAAGTGGAGGGGGGGGTAGAAGGAGGCTGCTGCTGCGGTAAACAAACGAAATCATTGACTGTTCTCGCTCACTGTTCATCATCCCGTTCTCTGGCGTCTTCCACTCGCTCAGCATGGTTGACTTCGCGCAACCACGCAAACGGCGTATGAAGGCATGGAGTGCCACCCCGCTCGTATTCCTCTCCTCCTCATGCCTCCTAAGGAGGCCGCTCTTTGCCCCCGCATCACCTAAACAGCGGGGGGGGGGGGGGGGGAGGAGACAGCGGCTTTGGGCGCGGCGTGTGAGAAGCGCGAACTGCGCTTCACATCCTCGCCACGTGGTGGCCACTCGGATCTTCTCAGTTCTCTCCTGTGAGACGAATTGCGAGTACTCTGCTGTACTGACAACGCATCTTCCCTCCTCCACTCTCCCCCCTCTTCCTCTGCCACCCATCAGCCACATCGCACCAGCACCTCCTCAGTGTATATGCGCGTGTACACTCTGTAAAGTGCTAGTGCGCTCCTACAGACACCACCGCCAGGCTTCTCCCTCTTTCCTCGCCTATTCGTTTTTCTGTTTTCCTCCTTTGCCTTTTGTACACACACACACCCGCACATTTCTCCCTCTGGAAGGGTCGTGCGTGGCCTTCTGCCGTCCTCTCATCTCCCATTTCTTCTCGCTGACTGTCTTTCCCCCCTCTTCCCATTCTTCCGCCTTCTCCCCCTCCGCGTTTCCACGCCGGTCCGCGCCCCTGCAGCCGTTTGCCTACTTTGCTGCGCCATCTTCAGCTTGGCGCCTTATTTCTTCACCTTCTTTTCTCTTCTACCGCTAATAAGATGCGCAGCTCTCTCGCCTTCGCCCTGGTCGTGGTGGTGCTGGGGTGCCTCGTACCGGCAATGACGCACGCCTACTCGACAACGTACACCGCGCGTAGCGCCGGCTCCGGCGCCTTTGCCTTTGACCCCCTCGCGGCCGACTTTTGCAAGTTGCAGGACGCGGCATCACACACGGCTATGTCGACCTCGGCCTCTATTCAAGAGGCTCTTCAGAGCGCCTATAAACGGGAGGGAATCAGCGGCAACATCCCCCTCGGCGGCATGACGGAGCAGGCGGTGTGTACTGGAGCGCAGTGTGAATGGCGGTGGTACCGCGGCCTATTCCGCACCACCCGCCCGTTGTTTCTGCGCGGCGTGAACTACTGGGGCGTTAACGATGACACAACTCCAGTAGACCAGACCACTGCTGTGTCGGGTTCTTACACGAACTTCGACACCAACTACCCGCGCTCCTGGGGTAACCTGAGCTACTGGGGAAAGCGTCTGGTCGTAATGCAGCCGTCTGGCAAGTGGGTGAACACGGAGGTGTCAACCTCCTTTACCCACTTCCTCTGTGAGTACTACGTGTACGCCGACTCCGATGGAGTAAATAAACTTGTGCCCACCTTTCCAGGTGGCAGCGCCATTCCCATTGTCAGCAGCTCTGGCCACACGTACACGTACTGCGGCAAAGAAGTCAAGGTAGACTCGCAGAGCCGCTGGATCCTCCCGAAGTGCGACGAAAAATTCCCCTGGTGGGGCGGCCTCGCCCTTGCTGTCGGGTGCTATATCACTCTCATCGCTCTCATCATTGCCATCTGGTGCTGTTGCTGCGCCCGCCGGCGCAGAGACGAGGAGCAGCGCCGCCGTAAGATCATCGGCTCCAAATACGATAACCAGGGCGCCATTCCGATGCAGTCGGAGCTCGGGCTGAGCCGCCACAGCACTTTCATACGCGGCAGCATGTACAGCTCCAACAACTCCGAGTCTGATACCGATACGTTCTCTTTGCGCGAGTAGACAGGCAGGCAACCAAAGGACGAAAAGAAAATCAGCGGCCAGGCGGGTCTGCAGCAGTTTTGCCCCCTTCCACCCCTGGCCTCAAAGGTGGGGCTTCTTTGTTGCACTTGCCCATCTTATCACCTCTCTCCCGCTGGCTCGCTACTGTTCACACTCTCGTTCGTCCACCACAGGCACCTCTTTTTCTGAAAGGCAAGTCTCTCTTTTGTGCAGAAATGTGCGCCTTTTGTTGGATGTGCTGGCAGGGATGCACATGACGCCTTAAAGCGCGAAGGCGAACAACGCGGCAGTACACTCTCACATTTGTAAAGCGAATGTTTGAGCTTTGCCGACAACGGCACGCGGGGCATTTTTTTCTCTTTTTCTTCTCTGCTCCCTCTTCGTGACTCTCCCCATTTTGCGAAGCTCCTTCACGCGCTGTTCGCAGACAGTGCGGTACAGACCGGCGTCCAACCAGGAGCACCCGCTGTACGCTACAGTACTGCACTCATAGGCAATCGAAGAAGAGGCTGCGGTCCTCTTGCTTGTCGCTATCGTGCCGAGTGTAACGCAGTGGAGGTGGGACTTGATCTGCTGCGAAAACAACTTGATCGATGAAGATACAGCAGAACGAGTGTGGTTGGTGTTTAGGGACTCGCTCTCCCTCGTCATGGTGATGCGCAGGGTCTCTACCAAGGTGAGAGTCGGCAGGCTGGGACGTGTATTGTACACAAACATTAGCGCTGATGGACTGCCGCGTGCGCTTCGCATTGATGTTTGTTTTTGGTCATTTTGAATTGAGACGCGACGACAAAGTGGGCATGGCTGTAGAATCGCCACTGTGCCCGAGGTGCCCAGACCTAATTAAATGAATCGTGAACCTGGACATCATTCTCAGAAGCCATGTCGAAATCCCCCTATTCTCCCTCGATCGACGCCACCACTTGTGCCCTCCAGCCGGACCCTGGATGCTGCCCGCTTGGATAAGGGCATGGAGTCCACCCGAGTCTGTCTGGCGCCAACCGCGCAGCACGCACCGCAAGAAGGGACGAGGAAGGACAGGAGGAGTCCGTTAGACGCGTGGCCCGCCTTCAGTGGGTCGCGGGGGGGGCTCCTCCCGGACGGCCAGGATTAGGCCGCAGTGCCGCGGAGGCGCGGGTGTGCTGTGACTGCGTGCGCGCCTGTTGGTCGACTCGTTCGCGGTCCAATGGGCCCGTTGACCGGAAACGAAGCATGTGTGTTCTCTTTTTCCTCTGCGGACCGCTTTAGAAACTCTCTCTCGGTTCTCACATTGTCTTCTGGACTTATTCCTTCTCACGTGTCTTTGTTTATCCTCTGCTCGGCATATGTGTGTCCCTGCGCAAGAGCGTGCGAGGGCATAGGAGTCATTTTTTGCTACCCTCTTTCTCTGTGCCCCTTTCCTGACCCCCGTACTGCCGCCTCTTTTATTTGCCGTCTCTCGATGTTTCTCTTCTCTCTCCGCTCTTTTTCTTCCATCTCTTTGGGTTTGAGGGACGGGGCACTACGCAGCAGCCGCAGCAGAGACACACAATAGAGGGACAGTGCTGAAGTAGAGAGAGCAGTGGAGCAACTAACCACGCAGAAGGTGATGCTTCTTCCCATCTCTCTTCGCGTTTTGGCTCTCTGGTTGTACGCCGTTTAGGACTAGCAGCGTGTGTTCGTGGTGGGCCTCATCTATTCTGGTTTTCTCTTTTTTTTTCCCTTTGCCGTTCTCTCCTGTGCATTGCTGTCCATTCCATTTTGTGCTCTTTTTCTCTCTGCTCCGTTTCCCTCTCACCTCTTTCATCATAGCGTTGTCTTGCTTGCGTGGTTTGCCGCTCCTTTGGCCTTTTCTTCGCCCTTTGTGGCATGGTCCGGCTTCGTTGTGTATTTGCTTGGATTCACTCTCTCTCTCTTGCTCACCGACGCTGCGCTGTCATACCTGTGCACAATCGACTCGAACCAGCCGCTGTCCCTCCTCTTTTTTCCTTGTCCTCCTTGGTGGGCAGTAAGCTTCCTATTGGTGATGCAGCCACGAGCGCTCAGGCAGTCGTGATCAGCGGACAGCGAGGTGTTCTTTTTTAACTTACTATTCTCTTTCTCTTGATAGAGTTTTCCCTCTTTTCTCTGTGTCTGTCTGTCTGCCATGGTGTGTACAGCGCGTCTCTCTCCTTTGCCGTTCTACGGCGTCAGTGGATGGGTCGACATCGCCGCCAATGTGGCTGTGGCACGGATGTTGACGCACGTGCCTCTGTTATGCATAGGGAGAGGGGGCCGGCATCATCTGAAGGTACTGACAGCACCGGAGCAACAACCCAGCCACAGGGGTATTATGTGAACAGCTTAGCAGTTACGAGGCGAACTTTTGTGGTTAAAATTAACGCAAAGCGAATTGGAAATTATCACAAAGGAAAGAGAATACGATATGGCAGTCGGCCACCTCACCCGTGGCATCAACGAGAAAGAACTGAGAAAAACGGAAAACGAGCTCTTTTGGAGGAGAAAAAATGAGCGAGTGAGGACAGCCGCGAGACCAGTGCTCACACTTGTGGGTGCGTGCACGCATTAAAGTGACAAGGGAGGAAAAAGGAAACATCGGTCAGCGGGCAGACGAACGACTCTAGGACACTGTGCCTCCTGCGCTCTCTCAGTTCCCTTCTCATTTCTCTTCTCCTCTGTGCTCTGTAGCCATGGTCACTGTTGCTGTCGTTATCACCATGTGGTCAGCGTGATATCCGTTTAGTGGGGGGTTTTCAGCTGTTTGTTTGTTTGCTTCCCTCCTTTCCTTTTCGCTTTCTTATTTTGTGTCAGCATGTCTGTCTTTGCGTTGCTCACTTCACCGCCACATTCATGCCTTTTCTATCTCTACGTTCGAGGTTCTCATTTTGCGCAGGTGATGTTCATTGTGTGAGTGTGTTCGTAAGTGGTTTACTTGGCTCTTCATCCCTGGTCACTGCCCTCTATTTTATGTGATTTGTTGGATACTCTGGGTGCTGTAAAACGATGAACACCCACAACACAAACTTTCAATAAAGAACGTAGCAACAGAAGCCTTCCACCGTCTAACATAGGTGCAGGCAAGAAGCTCTCCCATTGGTAGAGTTAAATTGATGACGAAAAGCGAACCGAGCAGGTGTATGTGACGCAGGGTAAAACGAGCAGATCGTGCCACCCTGTGTTTCTTCCTTTTCCATGTCCTTTGATGTCTTCGGCACCGATAGGCTCTGGTGTTGACGCTAGCGTTGCGGTGCTGAAGTCATACACTTCAACCGATGAGGTCGACTGCACTCGAGACAAATGGTGTTTCTTATCCTCTCCGTTTCTCGGATGTGCACTCCGTGAAGCAGTGCCGTTTCGCTTTTTGTCTGTTGCTATGACTGCTGCTACTCCTCCATTCACTTCCCTTTCTCTCCACATATCCGCTTCTCCTCTTATGCTTCCGTATCTCGTATATACGCACACTTATTCCACCATACACATCTAACTCCTTCGAGCATGCCTTTGGTACGAAGTGATCCAGTTTCTCTCGTCTCTGATTTCGCTTCGTCGACCTGCATCACCATACAAAAGCCGAGGGCAGCACAATTCCCTTCCAATGTCACCTGTCACTTTTTTTATGTTCCCCCCCACTCGTATCCCCGCAGCTGACCTGTCGTCCCTCATTTTCTGATATGTTTTCTTCCTTTACAAGGAGAACATCAACAAAAACGCATTAGCGACTTCTTGCGCGTTGTGACCTCAACTTTCATGCGTTATCGCCTTTTGCTCACTCCTTCCTATCCTTGCGACACCCTCTCCCACTGTACCGGGGAAATCCTCCCGAGGGCGAGTGGCAGGGTACACGGGTTAGGGTTAGGGTTAGGGTTAGGGTTAGGGTTAGGGTTAGGGTTAGGGTTAGGGTTAGGGTTAGGGTTAGGGTTAGGGTTAGGGTTCCATTGGCGGCGTGTAAAACCACAAAGGCAATCGAATGGCACTTGACCTTATAGTTGGCAGGGTTAATTTGTCTGGGCAAAAGAACTGGAAGGGGGATGGGGGTGGTTGGTGGGATGTGGTGATGGATTTGCGAAATATACAGGCTGGGTGCCATAATGTTTCCCGATTGGAAATTATGGCCACAGGTCGGATATGTGTTTCTGTTATGAATGATTACTTTCTATTGTCCCTTTATTTCTTCTCTAATGTGTTATTCATAAATGAAGTAATCCACTCTAAGTGTTGATGCGGCCCGCGACGAAAAAACGCCCACCCACCCAACCCTAGACACGAATTTCTCGGATGTCCGGAACGGACCGGAAGGCCACAGAACGGCGGACCGGTTTCCTTCCGCGGATGCGGGGTGTGTACTCCGGGAACCGTGGGAAGGTGAGGGCGTCGACTGTGGCGTGGACGAACCGCATGTAGATGGTGAGTGAAAAATTTTCGGGTGAAAAATTCCTTAAATGAACCGCTTTCTGTTCAGGTAATATTTTGCAAGATGATGAATTTCTCGTTTCAACAAAGTTTCAAAGTTTCCTTTCAAACAGATTCTCTTAACCCGTGAGCGTGGTTTCCTTTCTTTATACCTTCTTCCTGATGGGGCGCGCCCATCATCCACCCAGTTCCGCTTTCCTTTTCAGCCCACCCTGTTTTTCTACCTTTGTGCGTTTGTAGTTTCCTCTGCGACATGGGTCCCCGGTTGTTCCCAACGATCCCTTCGGGTTCTGTAGCTTCCGTTTTTTTGTAGATTTGCCGACCGCAGCGCCGCCTGGATTCGTGTACGTGCGTCCCTGCGTGCGCCGCTGGAGCTAGCGCTGGTAGCTTGATTGTTTTTTCGGTGGCTGACCGACTCGTTTCCTTTCTTCTGGCGACTCCCCGCATGTCCGTTTGGCATGCCGCCCTCTGACCGTAATGAGTGGGCACCCGGTGGGGGAGGCTTCCCCGGTACCGGTGCCAAGCCATAAGAAAAAGCACACGAAAGAAGTCCAAGACGACTTGATGTGCTCCTCACGCGACCGAGCGCGGTAGAGGAGGCCGGCGGCATAATCATGACGCGGCGCCGCGGTCGTGGTTGCGTGCCTGCCTTGCCGCTTCCCAATGGGGTCGCGAAGATTAGTTCCATACCCATCTGCCTTCCACAAATCTTTCTCCCTTCTCGCCCTCTGTTGTCTTCAAGAAATTATATCTTCGCGAGCACCCTATCACACAGGACGGTGGCATTAGGGTTAGGGTTAGGGTTAGGGTTAGGGTTAGGGTTAGGGTTAGGGTTAGGGTTAGGGTTAGGGTTAGGGTTAGGTATAAGGGTTAGGGTTAGGGTTAGGGTTAGGGTTAGGGTTAGGGTTAGGGTTAGGGTAGGGTAAGG
>NC_009294.2:0-10082 GCF_000002845.2 Leishmania braziliensis MHOM/BR/75/M2904 | reverse complement strand
TTCTCGCTTTTTTTTCTTTTTTTTTCTTTTTTTTTCTTTTTTTTTTTTTTCATTTTTTTTTCATTTTGTTTTTTTTTTTTCTCCTTTTTTTTTTTTGACTTTTTTTTGTTTTTTTTTTCAATTCTCCTCCCCTGGAGTGGAGCTACGCTCATTGTGCCTTTTCTCCTTTCCGGACACACGGGGACACACAAAGCAGCTCAACGGACACAAGATGGTGCAGCTCACCATCAACAACAGCAGGGGCATTACACTTTGCCGAGTCAGCCTTCCTGCCAGCGCGACGGTGCAGCAGCTGTGGGAGCAGCTCATCGCTGCGAATCCGAAGCTGGGCCGGGTGCAGACCATTCGCAACGAAGTTCGTCAGGTGACGCACCACCTCCCGCTAGGCTCGTCCTTTACGCAGAGCGGGATCTCCTCCACCGAGCTAACACTGCTGCAAGCTGGCCTAGTGGGACAAGATGCGAAGGCGGAGACGTTGGTGGTGCTGATGGCACCTCGTAGCACTACCTCGTCGTTGGCAGCGGCAGTGAACAATGCCAGAGAATGCATTACAGAGATGTTTGATACCGCCACGGGGTCTCAGCCGCCGCCGCCGCCGCCGCCGGTGATGGGACGCGTAGTGGCGCAGCCCCCCGCCAATGTCGATCCCCACATGATGGACGGGCACCAGGTGGCGCTGCAGCAACGTATTTACGCCCAAATTCAGCAGCAGCAGATTGATGAAAACCTCGCCAACGCGCTCGAGTACACGCCGGAGGCGTTCGCGAGGGTTTCGATGCTCTACGTGCCCTGCACAATTAACAAAGTTCCTCTCAAAGCCTTCGTCGACTCCGGTGCGCAGAACAGCATTATGAACAAGCGCACGGCAGAGCAGTGTGGGCTGATGCGGCTCGTCGACGTCCGCATGCGTGGCGTCGCTGTCGGGGTGGGGCGGCAGGAGATCTGCGGTCGGATTCACATGGCCACCGTGAACCTCGCAGGCATGTTTATCCCCTTTGCCTTCTATGTGATCGAGGACCAGACGATGGACTTGATCATCGGCCTGGATCAGCTGAGGCGCCACCAGATGATAATCGACCTCAAGAGCAACTATCTCATCATCGACAGCGCCAAGGTCTCATTTTTACCGGAGAGAGATCTGCCCACGATGCCGTACGACGATGAGCTGGCGAGCGCGCCTGTCAAGGCGGATCATCAGGCGCACGGGCCGCGTCGCCAGAACCCGTCGCTGACAACGGCGAAGACTATCACCGCCACCACTGCTTCCGCCCCTGCAGGGGTGACGCTGAGGGCCGAGGCTGCGCCAGTGGCACCTGCCCTAGCAGAAGCACCGGTGCTTTCTGAGAAAGAGCGGCTGGCCCGGATTCAAGAATTCATGACCCTCTCGGGTATCACGGACCACAAGCAGGCAGTGGAGTTGCTGGAGGCCGCCGACTGGGACACCATCGTCGCGGCAGCACTCCTCTTCGACACTTAGCGCCCCCGCCTCCAGTGCCGCCACCCACCACTATCACGTTAACCTCCCTCGTTGCTTTCGCGCTTGCCTCGTATTTCTAGCCCTCCCCCCTCCCTCCTCCCTCCTCCCTCCTCCCTCCAATGCGTATTTCCTCCGTCTGTGTCTCCGCATGTTCATCAACGGTATCACCAGCAGCTGCAACGACGCGCGCAACCCAATCGCTTTCTCGTTTGGGGGGCTACGGGACAAGAATGCTGTGGGTTCGTGTATGCTTCACTGCTATCCCTCCCTCCCTCCCTCTCCCCACCTCACTGTGTAACCCATCAGCCTAGCAGTACTCGTGCCTCGGACGGACGAAGCAGACAGTCAGCCGAGGGCCGACTCAGCTTCACGCGCCTGCTAACAATCTCGTCCCCCTTCCCATACTAACCACACACACACACACACACACACATCCTGAAAGGCCTCGCGTAAGCCACCCGTCACAACGAGGGATAACACAACGTGAAACCACAGAGAAAGAGAGAGAGAGAGAGCGGAGTAAACTCATGGCGTCCGTGGCACCAGCCGATCCTCGGAGTGGCGCCGCTGCCGCGGGGGTCGGCATCGCCACCACAACCACTCTCACCTCTCCTGCAAAGCTCAACTCAGTCGTCTTCGTGCCCAAGACCGGCAGCGCACTGGCACACGGCACTGCGACCAACTATGGATTCCACGACGCACCCACCACCACCACCATCTCCAACGGCGGCGGCACCGGCGCCATTACGAACGAGCAGTCGAAGATGCTAGCCAGGGTGCTGACAAAGCTGCCAGACCTCGACCTGGGCGAGATGTCGCGTGTGAAGAGCTGTTTCTCTGCCGTGCTAGGCGAGGGACGCGAGAACGTTGTCAACGGGCTCGAGCTACGCTTGGTACTCGGTGAGCTGGGCCTTTACCCAAGCGAGGCAGAGCTCAACCTCATCCTGCGCGCCTACCGTGGTCGCGTCAACCTCGTCACGCTGACGCAGTACCTGCGGCTGTACAAGAAGGAGTTCTGGATCAATCGCACCGCTGCCGCTGCCGCAGCCGCTGCAGTAGCCGGCGGAGCCGACGCTAAGCAGATGCCGTCACAGTCTATCGCTCTGCACTCCTACAAGCCATTCAGCGGCAGTCAGCCTATGGCCGCAGCAAGAGCGGGGGCCTTCGGCGTTTGCGGTGACGGGGACGAGGACACGTTGAAGGCCTTCGTCGCCCTCGGCGGCGGCGAAGACGGCGGCGGCGAAATCCCTGCATCGACGCTGCGCGACGCCATCCGCGGCTTTGGGCTCACAGTCGACATAGACTCGATGATTCGCACCGTAGATGTGCACCACTCAGGCATGCTGGACTACGTCGACTTCTGCATCCTGTGGTCGCAGCCGGCCAGCACAACCTCCGAGCCTGGCGACGCCGGCAGCGTGGGACTCTCCGCGGGGGAGGCACTGCTGCGTGAATCAGCCGACGACACGGGGCCCAGCGCCGACCGCCGTCGCTCGTCGTTCACAAGCGTCATGAGCGACACCCACCGGCGTTTGCTCTCCTTTCTGGTCAGCACGCCGCGACGCTCCAGTCTTGCAGCTGGCGCGCTGCGCCGTCGATCGCAGATGCTAACACAGCTGCACGAACAGTCCAGCTTGTCGCCCCGCGCGCACTGTGGCTCGCTGGGTGGAACCCGCTTTCCCCAGAGCACGAAAAGTCGTGGTACGACAGCCGCACATGGCCGGTGGGCAAGCGGCGTCGGCAATGGCCACGGCGCTGGTGATGCAACGGCGTGCCACCCGGTTGCCGCACCACCACCGATGCCCATTACAGACGAGGAGCACATGCTACTTGTGGAGATGCACCTCTTCCCTGAGCAATACGACACCACAGCGCGGCGAGTACTGCACTTCGCCGCCGCCCCCGGTGCGGCAAGAGCCGGCAGCGTGACTGGTGGTGAAGCAATGCCGTACCCCGGTGCCTTCTACCAGAAGCACCTCTCACGGCTGGCCACGAGTGCCGCGCGCAGTCGCAGTTGCAGTCGCAGTCGCAGCCGCCGCCCGGCGCGCGGTCATGGGGGCGGTGGTGGCGCGGCAGATGGCGGTAACACTCTCGCCACGGACTTCTTTTCTCCGAAAAACAACAACGTGTACCTCCCGCCGAGCCCAATGATTCTGTCGATGCGCAACAGCACCGCCCATCGCAACCGACTGAAGCGACTCGAGGAGCAGAAGCGTGCAGGGCAGGGGAGGTCGCCTGCGGGGGCAGCGGCGACTCAGCAGCAACGAAAACAACACCTTCAGAGATCGCTTGCCTCCGCCGCGCCGCGCTGCGGTGACGATGGCGTGGGCGACCTCGAGAGCCAGACCCCGACGCCTCTGCCAAAGTCATCTACGTGGTAGAGGATTGGGGGAGCGGGTGGGACACGGATGGGTGCACAGGCTGATCGGCTCCGCTCCACTCCCAGCGGCACATCTTCAGTGTTGCTGAGGTACACGCGCATGCTGCTGCTGCTGCTGCCTTCTCGCTTGCTTTTCTATGATTTGCTGCTCCCCATTCTCGGAAAGGTGACGCGCGTTTGGTTTTTGTTTTACTCGATGTACACATTGCACCGACGATCGCGATATCGACGATCGCGCCCTGTGCTGCGTCGGGGGGGGGGGGAGGGGGGGGCTGCCTCCTTCGCGACCCTCCTCACCCACCCGCCCACCCCTCTCTCTTTGTCTGTCTCGCTCGCCTACTCGCGTGGACGCCTCTTCGCGCCCGTGGGCTCTCTGTGTATGGCGGAGCCCATGGGGCGTCGATGAACCCACTTGGGGTAAGAGGGAGGGAGGGTGAGTGAGTGGTGAGCAACGGCTTACACACCTAAGGCTCAGAAGGGTCCATGACGCAGACAGGCACGCGCAGGCAGGCAGGCAGTAGTGCACATCTACTCGGCCGTGTCTCTGTCTGTGTCTCTCGGCGCCACTCGGTTTGTCGAGCTTTCTGCCTTCCCCTTTCCCCCCCCCTTGCCTCACACCCACTCAACTCACTTTGAGTTTCCTACGATGGCGGGGCTCTTTCTGTTTGTTCTTTCCAATGTAGCCTTCCACGGTGTAGGCCTCGGCCCTTCACGCGAGCGTGTTGGGTGGGTGTGTTTTGCTCTCGGTGTCGTCGGGCCATCCCTCACATCGGGTCATCCTGCACAACTCGCGATGCGGCCCGACAGTCCGCGTTCCGCGTTCTCCTCGCTGCGCTCTCTCGTGTGTTGCCTTTGGTGGTTCCTGATGGGGGGAGGGAGGGAAGAGGTGGCTGGGGTGGAGGGGTGGCGACCTCGTCGATGATGAGGTACACGTAGCAGGACTGTCGTTGTGTCACCGACTGTCCCGAGACGCTCTCCCCTTCGCCCTATCCACACGTCGCCCCTCGTCGCTTTCCTTTGGCTTTTGAAGGAGATGAAGAGAAACCGCAGCCTACGCAAGCCCAACAATATGAGCGCTGCATCACGGCGTGAGGGCCATTGGCGCCCGCCCCTCTCGCGGCTACGAGACATCAGAGGAGAAGCAAAGAGGGAAAGCAGCGCCCGAGCGGCAGCCAATGCTGATGGTTAAGTGAAGCCAATTCTGCGGCATGCGTGGGGGTTTTTTGTGTCGTGAGAATGGGCGAACACAACTGAGGTGGTCTCGCCCCTGCCACTCTTGTCGTTTGGCATCGCCGCCGCCTCGCACCAACCACCACCATCGCCATCATCCTTCTCCTCCTCCGCCGCTACAGCGTCTCGCACACACTCCCACACTTCTACGTGCCAGCCGTGCTTGCGACCCACTACAACGCCAACTGCCAGCGCGAATACCACTTCAAGGACCACTCCAATCCTCCACCACCACCCCTGCCGCTGTCCTCTCGTGCAGCCACCTCGCCTCCTCGCGCGCGGTGCCGCATCCGTCAAGGACGAAGGGAGGGGGAGGCTGACGGTAAAAAAGCGAAAGGGGCATTAGAGAGAAGAGCGTAAAGGCGTTACACACACGCAGCCGAGCGAGTTCGTCTTCGCGGCGGAGCGTGTGCGTGTGCGTGTGCACTGCACTCACACACAGAGCAGCTGCTGCCAACGGCGCCGCAGCCGTCTCGCTCGCTCTCTTCCCCTCTCTCTCTCTCTCTTCCTCTTCTTCTCGGATTCCACTCAGGTGTTAGTGATGTGTGGGTGTGGGCGTAGTCTTGCGTTCGCTCCCCCTCTTCTCTTATCCCCACCCCTGTGCTCTTACGTGCTTATTCTCTCTCTCCCACCCTTTACTTGACTGTGAGTCATTACGCGTGTGCGCGTAGGTGAGGACGAGGTAGGCTCTCGACAAGCGTATTGCGGAGGTGTGAGAGCACACTGCCTGTGGAGGAAACACGCCTCCCCAAGGCAAACACCGACGCCGCGACCGGGCGGCTTAGGACAAGTAGAACACCGCCAGCTGGGGGGGGGGGGGGGTGGGCAGCAGCATGAGTGGTGCGAAGACGAAGCCACCGCGTCGTGAGCCGTACAGGCCGACGTCGAGCTTCACCCCGTCAGCGGCCTCTCAGGCGGCGCCGGTTGAAAGCGATGGAATTGACTCGTCGGGTAGCCCTGCGCTGCCGCCGCTACCGCTCGACCCGCAGCACCGCGACTTGACGGGAGGGAACTCGCTGAGTCACACGACAGCCGCCGCCTCGCACGCACCCGGCAGTGCCGTCGGCCGGCCATCGTCCGAGCTACTACAGAACTCGACGAACATCGTTGGTAAGCAGAGCCGGTCGAGCTCACCCGACCTTGGCGGACCATCGCAGTACGCGATACCGCAGCAGCAGGCAGGAGCCGCGGCAATCTCAGCGTTCGCGACCGTGTCGGCGCCTCTCCCTTCCAGTGTCAGCGACGGCAGTGTCTCTGATACAAGCCAGGCGCGCCCCACCCCGACGGGGCCCGAGAGTCGGACCACAACAACCCTTTTCCCTCCTCCCACCATCCTCGACATCACCGAAAAAGGCTCACGCAGCGGTCAGGGCCCAGTGACGACAGCTACTGAAGCTCCAACAGTCCCCACAGTGGCGGGGGTGGAGCCCGGTCGCCCGTACGTGTACGACCTCAGCATCAACTCCACCGAAGCCCTTCAAGCTGCCGCCGTCCTCCCGTACTGGACCTCGAGCCTTCACAACATGCTTGCATCCTCGCTGCCCACCGCGGCGTCAGCAGCGGTGACGCACGTCGCTACCCACAGCAACAGCGTCAGCACAAGCGCTGGCAGCGGCGTGTGTGAGCCATATTTTGCATCGCGCGCCTCTACTACGCAACGGACAATACAACACGCCCTCGTGCATGTCCTGCAGCGAGAGCGAGTGCGATCGTTCATCACCCGCGCCTTGCATCGGTGGCTCCTACACTGCATACTCCGGCTGCGCGAACGCCAATACGATGGTAGAGAAGCCGCGGCTGGAATGGCGGAGCGAGAAGTGCTCTCACGGACGTCTAGCGCCGACCAACGACGTCAAGAAGAGCAGCCAACTCCGGTGGCAGCGACGAGGTGTGCTCTCTACAGGTGCCATCACCCCCTCACCGCCGACACATCCCGCTTCTCCTCCGCTCAGACATGGGAGTCACCGGCAGCCCTAGCAGGAGTGCTGGACGCCACTGCTAAGCCAACAGGGAGAACCACCGCGCCGACCCCTCTGCCGGCGTGGATTCCGGTCGGTGGCGTCAGCCGAGCGGCACGCTGCCGCGTCACCCCCATTGACGAGGGCGATGTCGACGACGAGGATGGACTGCACAACGTGGACGACGACGCAGAGGTGCCACAACACACGGAGCTGCTGCAGCGTCAAGAGCAACAGCATCGCCGCGGCCACCATTGCTCTGGCGATAGCTCAAGTTTGTCGGACGCGGCCGCCTACGTGGACAGCACTTACGCCCGTACCGGCCGCGTCGCGGTGCAGGGGCGGCGGCTGTCGCCACACCCGGCGAACCCACAGCACCGCAACCGCGTTGCCCCCCTCATTGGGGCCCCATCCAGGGCCACCAGCATTGCCCGCTCGCTCTCAGGCGCGAGCAATACGTCGCTCAGTTGGTCATTCCAGGCACTGTTGCAGCCGCAGCGCCATGACGAGCTGCTCGGCACCTCCCTTCCCACAACGCCAACGACGGTGTCCGTGCCAGAGGTCAGCACCTTGGACGCCGCCGGGGCCGCGGCAGGCAGCGCGGGCGTCATGAGACCCACCGCGACTGTAGCAGGAGGAGCGCCGGCAGCCGGCGCTCCTCCTGCAACAGTACGACGGAAAAGCGTCGTGCGGCATCTTCTTTCCACCAAGTCGCCACTGAATAGGTCGCCACACCAGAGCTCCCTCAACATTCTTTCCAGTGGTGGGGGTAGTGCAACGCCGAGCTTCGATTGGCCGCACTCACACTCGCCGTCGGACATGGAAACGACCATCACGCGAGAGGGCCACCCTTTGCGCTTACACCGCACACGCAACAGCATGGGTGGCGGAGCAGGGCTCATCGCGAGTGACTCGGAGGAGCGTAGCCGCTCCTTACCCATCTACACGCTACAGGGACGTCAGAGTAGAGGATCCAGGGGCCCCAGCAGTGCTTGGGGGATACTGAGAGACTGCGACTCGACGCTCAGTGATAGCACGACGCCGATGCTGGCGACCACACTTACGACAGTGCCGCAGTTGCTGGCGAACGAAACGGAGGAACGGCTGGCAATGCAGGCACGTGAGGAGCAACGGCGCCTCCGCCTCCAGCGCGCCATGTCTGCAGTCACGGATCACCTCATGATGGCAGCACTGAACCATCGATCGAGTGAGCGTGGCTTGCATCCCTCGCTGCGTACCTCGGCGGCAGCATCGCCGCTGCCTGAAGATAGCGACGACAGCAGTGGTGGCAGCTGCGCCCGCCGTTTGCATCATCGCAATGACGACACTCGTGAGGTGAACCTCCTGCATACCTACGCTGTGAAGGCGCACTACGGAGGCGCTGCGTGGGATCGAGAGGCGGTCATCGGATCATCAACATCAACGCGGCTGCGACTGGATTACGACAGTGATAGGGTGGATACGCCGCGGCATCTGCAGCGAAGTGGGTGCGCAGAGGAAGACGGCCATCTGAGCGACGTGACCGACGAGCATGTCAAGCAGAGCTTGAGCTGCGACGATGAGGCTATTGACATGGCGACTGCTCTTAGCGAGCGCTCGATGCAAGCCTTGGCGTCCACAAGCCAGTGGGGCGCCCACGTGCTTGGCCCAGTGACGATCATGACAAGCGCTCAAGAGAACGTGGACCAAGTGACGAACATCACGGCGGCGCCGCGAGTGCCGTCACCCGCGCTGCAGCGCGGAGCTTATCATCACAGCGGGGGATGGTAAGCAGCGCTGATGAGCTCAGCGCGTGGCGTCACCAGAGGGGGGGGGGAGGGCCAGTCCCTCCGCACTCTCTGTGTAGGGGAGGGGGGAGAGGCTGAGCAGCCCCCCTCCCCCACCCCAGCCAATGCCGAGCCACTGATGCTGGCAGTCAACGCGACTCGAGCACATCTCACCCGGCCCTCACTGCCCACTGGCGTGGGGAGGCTGAGCCACCACCCCCCTGTGAGGGATGCACCGCGTGGCGACCGACACAGTGGGAGCGGCGGTGAGGCGACCTGCGAGGCGGGTGTGTGAGTGGGCAGAGTGTGAGGCAGAGGCCGTGCTCCGGTGACTGGGTCGACGCATGGCATTCGCACGTGTGTGTGGGTGGGTGGGTCCACCGCTGCCTCGCACCGCGCAATGGTGTTCCCCCTCCCTCCCCCTCTCTGTGGCAGGCCTGGTGGAGTGGAGTGGGGGGAGTTTGACCACGCGCGGTGTATGACAGCGAACAAACGCGTTCTGACGAAAGGAGAGAAAATGCAGCCAGCGTCATTTTGGTGAGCATGAGAGTGTGCGTGTAGGCCAGGCGGGAGGGCGGGTGAGGGAGTGTCGCGCGGTGCAACGCCACCCCCGCCACAGCCTACCCCCTACCCTCCGTGACAGGAAGCAGCGATTACACACAAAGACGGCGAAACGGGCGCGAACCTCATAATCCCGCTTCTTTCTAGAGACCAGCGACCGGGCAGGCCACAGCATCGCGGGTGGTCGCCCGCATAGTGGTCGCGATGGTCAGTGCTTTCCTTGAGTACGTGCTGCAGATGGGACCAACGTGTGACTGGCGTTCTCTGGCACGCATCAAGGAGGTGTGCGGCAGAGTGCAAGCGATGGGACAGCGGCCCCAGTAGCGTCCGTGAGACACGGGCCGTGTGCGTGGGTGTGTGACTCTCCCGTCGCCGCGGCTCGGCGACCCCGGCCCAGCCCCGCAGCGCACTGTCAACAGGGCCTTCAACCTCACTGGGTGGCCCCTTGTCGTACCTCACGCAACAGCAGTCGCAGCGCCGACGTGGACTTCACCAAGGCAGGCCAGGCCCTGCGCACGCACTACCGCCGCCACCATATAAGATGGAAAATGTGGAAGAGGCGGTGCAGTGGGGGCTTCTGAGAGCTGTTTTGAATGTTGACCACCGCTGGTAGTGGTGGCGGCGGTGTTTGGCCTCGCTTCCTCGGTTGTGCTGACGGCGCTCGCGTTGCCTCCCTGTGAAAAGCTCGGCTGAGGTGGTGAAAGAGTGAC